>NC_043994.1:30966176-31028676 GCF_902150065.1 Myripristis murdjan | reverse complement strand
ACATTTGCACCGGGACACTGCAATGTAGCTCCGTTTGACTCATCAAACAAAGAATTTACACCAGTAGTGTGAATTCATCGTTTGCTTCCTTTGCCAAACAAAACAACCTAACCCTCATCAAAATCCACGTCTGACTCGAAGAGGCCCTCTACCTCCTCCAAGTCAACAACTAACCCCTGATCATCGTTAACACTAAAACTACAAACAACACCTTCGTGATCACTAAAATACGTGGGCATCACTGCACACTCCACATTATACTGTGTTGTTTTAACATAAACGTGATCAATTAGTGTCCCCTTCTCCGTAGTTTCTTGTGTTACATGCTGACTAAATCCTTTTTCACCCATAAATTTGCAAATTGAGGATGTTTTTAAAATGTTGTCATTGAAATCCCCCATTATTACAATTGTGTTACTGATTGGATTTAACCAATCAAGTAACTTCCCCAGATTTTGTTTGAATAAAGAAATTGGATAACACGGTGGACGATAAATTACTGCCAACAATATGTTGAATTTGTTACACAGGCACACCAAACACTCCAGATTCAAATCAGGCACCTGCAGAATATTACAGTCCAAATTGTCTACACTATACAAACCAACTCCACCGTGTTCTAGGTTCTTTAGCTCTAACAATTTGGGGTTACTGCTGCTGTAACACAAGCCACGAGGACGATTGTGGAAAGTGTAACCTTCAATTTGGACACTGTCTAATGAGGACTGTGCAGTGAGCCACGTTTCTGTCACAGCAATACAGGTAAGCTGTAAATGCTGCGTGCAAGACACCAAATCTACCAGGTGGCGACTTAAATTTTGAACGTTCATTAAATACACAGAGAAACTGTGTGCATTTAATGAAGGCTCTGGCTGCTCAATCAAAAATGGAGGCATGCTATCCAAGGCCTCCTTTATGGCGTCCTTGCAGTAAATAGCCCTCTCTGTAAAATCCTCGATGATCAGTCCAGACAAGGCCCTAACGCGACTAAGTGCTACATATGCCTGCCCCGGTGCAAACACCCTCTTTAAGGACACTACCGCCTCGTCCACAGTGAGTCCTTGCACTTTGTGAACAGTGCAAGCCCACGCTAACCTAAGAGGAAACTGACGACGCAAACCGCCACGCTTGGTGGCTCTATCCTCCTCTGGATCAATGGCAGTAGACTGCAGGCATTCTACTGCTGCATGTGCACGGTTTTTCCTCCTATCTGAACCAATATTCACATCATCAAATCTAACATACACGGTGAGAGGAAACGTGGAATCCTCTCCAAAAACTATCTGAGTAACCGTGCCACATGCTCCATTGACCAGGCCGTCCGCAACATCCACGTTCTTACACAACATGACTCGCGCGTTCCTCGCTATACACAACGTCTCCGGTAGAGACGTGTCCGCCGCAACGCCGTGATGCCCGGGCATCCGTTCCAAATTCCCTGTTGTCCTGTTAGTCACAAAATCCTGCGCCTCAATGGTGACATAATCAGGACAACAGTCAAACAGATAATTTAGGTTGTGCTCACTTACTTGCCTATTCGTCGCAAAGATATGCAAGGCTGAGCTCACCTCGCCGGTCTCGCGCATCTTCAACATTTCAACGTCGCTATCTAACATTGGGGTGGCCCTGGAACGCACTCTTAACCTATTCAGCATTTCAGCAAAAACACTATCCTTCTGCCTAACTATCTTTTTCAGCTCCACGATGCTGAAATTACACCACAGGTCCACACCAACAGGACTACTATACAGAGGCTTCCCTTTAACGGGAGGCAACTGATAGAAGTCTCCGACAGCTATCACACTAACATTACCAAACGGGGAAAAGTCGCCTGTCTGTTTAATCTGTCTCAATCTACCGTGGACATAAGCCAACAAGTTGTGATTAACCATACTTATTTCATCTATAATTAAAATTTGGAGGTGACTTAATTTTGCTCGCAAAGAGTTTAGTTTATCTTCACCCAGAGGGGTGTAAGGTAAACTAGCCTGTTTGCCAATACTCAATGTGTGATGAATTGTTGCTGCATTTAAATTGTATGCAGCTATTCCAGTAGGAGCAGTTAACAAAATACAGATATCGTCTGGTTGATCACAAAGTGTTGACAGCAGCCGCGCTGCCTCATACTGGATAGCCCTAATTAAATGACTTTTCCCCGTCCCTGCACCACCTGTCACAAATACACGCAGAGGCTCTGGGTTTTTACCCATCACCTTCTGCAGACACCACTGTCTCACCTTATAAAAAACAGCAAGCTGTGTCTCATTCAGAGACCTAACAAGCGCTAAACCCTCAGTTCTAGATAAAATGGACCTGTTTCTCTCTAACTGCGCTACCTGTCTGCCACCAACAATCAAATCTGGCACATTCACCAATGACTCAACCAACTGTTCCTCAGCTAACTCACCTTCCCGCTGCTGCCTCATCTCCTCTAAACCCTCAAGGCGTTCCGCTTCCTGTTCAGGACAAAGCTCACCCCAAACATCCTCATCTACGCCGTTGTTTTGCGCGGCTATCTCCTGAGCTAACTCAAGGTGAGGACAATTTACCTCAAACCTTGCCCTATTCTCATCGACAACATCACTAACCGAATGTACAGAGCCGTCGCTAAACAACACCTCACCATCGTTATAGAACTGCTCAAACAGCTCAAAGCCATCAGGTTTGAGGTCTGAGTCAGTTCTATAAGGAAGAAACAACTGCAACAGGCTCTGAAAATGTGCCTCCTCCTCTCTATCCAAATTAAAACGCATGTACCGCACCACTGCAAACTGAGTGCGTGTTCTCCTAAGAATGAATCCTAAGTCATTCTTAAGTTCAATTCTGTCTTTAGACATTTCATTTTTGCTGAGAACACGATACTCAGATGCAAAGGTGGCCATACACATGTTTTCAAACACGTCGCTATCAGGCCTATTTCTATATCTATCTACAATACTTATCATAAACATATCCTCCTCCCGTAGATCACGGGAGGCCGCCATCTGCCTCAACACACTGAGGGGCAAACTCATTCTAACTATCCTACTGCCTGTCGGCACAAACACAACCTTCCTGGAACACTCCCTAAGGTGCATGTTCGTTAGCCTATACACCGCCTCCTGCGCACAAACATCTCTGTTGTGTAAATATACACTGCCCAGCTTCCGCAGGGCTTCTTTGGCAGAGAGATTCCCTTGTTTTTTTGCTTCTTTTTGGGCATTACTCAATAAGAGGCCAATTTCTCTCTCTGCTTTCGTAATATACGATATTATGTATATTACTACTGCGTAGGCGTCGGTGACAAAGCTAATGTCCATGTTAGCATTCCAGCACTTCAACAACTTCTTGCTATATTGATTAACCCAAACCTCGTTCACCCCTCTCCTATACACTACCTTATGCCTCTTCTCTAAACGCCTATAAGCCCTCTCAAAAATCTCCTGATTAATACGCAAACTATGAAACAACTCCTCTACACTAGCAGGAGGCACATCGCATTCCACAGCTTTCTTGACATCTTCAAGAATTTTGTGCGCAAACTCTTTGGGCATTTTATCCCTGTCCTCAAAACATTTACAGGCTGGCTTGTTTTCTGAATTAGATTCAGCCTCACCTGTCTTCTTGTTCTTATCACACTTGCACTCAGGCATTCTACAAATGAATGTACGCGCAGACACAGGTTTTGGAAAATTGAAACGACACGTCGTTTTGTGTTTTCTGCATGACTTTGAATGTCGTTTGGAATGTGTTTGAACAGATGACACTGTGTCCAATAGTGTGTCATCATCTGAGGGTAGCTCACATGTAACGTAACGGTCAATAAATTCTATAACTTCCTCATCTGTGTTTTTATCAATTTGGGGAGCACCCTCGATCCAAAACAAACAGTGTACATGTGGTGAGCCTCGCTGTTGAAATTCTACCCTATAAAAGTAATCGATTATTTTGCCGATTGGTTGACAGGGAGACATAAGAACCTCTTTCAGAAAACAATGCCACCTGTAGTCAAACATCCGCGCCGCGGTCACAGGATTACGTCGCAACAACGCGCACCTATCAGCCCACTCCAAATCCTCTACCGTCTGCGATCTGCCTTCCTGTTTCAGGATGCTGGTCAGAAGATTCTGCCAGCGCATATCCGCAGACGAAAACGAGCAAAACCACGTAGGAATACCTAACTGACGCACACAAGCCATCACGTCCTTCTGGACAGACTGCCAGAAGGCCGGAGTTCCTCTGATGGGTTTAAGAAACCTAAACCCATCATCACACGCCAACAACTGCTTCAAGGCGTCCGCATCTGCCAACATTTCCTCGCTAACCCGCTGAGGCCTCTGACCTCCTTTATCCTTCCGCAACGCAACAGAAACACTGGACACAACCTTGTCCAACTCCGACACGTACTGCGCAAAAAATATATATTCTACATTACGCGCAAAACGACCGTCGGCATGCATAATCCTATTATTAAGATAACGCGCCAACGTCAAGTCGTGCCACCGACCATCATGGAATGTCTTACCGCCCGTGGGAAACAACACTGGAAAACACTTTGCCTCATTCGTGTGGTCAGAAAGCATTCTTACCGGACTATTCCCTTCTGCAGGCGCAATATTCAAAATATCCTTAAAATACTGATCTAAAGCTTCCTGACCAATATCAACAGGCATAAGACAAGTGTCCTGAAACATGCAGTGCTGTTGTCTGTCATGTAACAGTTCATCCTGTCCTATGTCTGCTGATTCCGCTAGCTCACACATTTCACTCTGAACCGTAACCTGCCCTGACCTAACCTCAGCCTCATCCTCACTGCCTGACTCGGCCTCTTCCCTCTCCCTATCTTCCTCCCTAACAAACTCATTAACCCAGTGCTCATTAAATTCAATATCTCTATAGTGAACATTTGTCCTCTTTAAGTACTCTAGCGCCTGTCTTACACGCAACGTATCCACAAACTGGTACTCGTAATGCCCTTTATAGGTGAGTTTCCGCTTCAGCTTAACCTGAAGCAGAGACCCCTCCATATTCGAACGAGGCAACACATTCACAGTCTGAACAATGTTGGCTGGAACACATGTCACTGGTCCATGTACTCCATTCTGTCCGCCTTTAGGCAGTGCCAACATTTTCATGAATGGAATGTGTAACGCAATAAGATGCTGTTCTAAACTATTCAAAGATCCCAGTTCAGCAGGAATGGGATCAAGCTCCAAGTTATTAACCCAGCATTCAGCTGGCATCTCACCTGAACTAAGCTTCCTATTACACGTGTAGCAAATCCACAAATTACCGCGCGACGAAACCAACAAACACGGCGCAACACACTCCCGACTACACCTGTGCAAATACTGCCCGCCTATACACCTATCTGCCACAGCCGCTGAACTTTCCCTATACACTTCCCTTTCACAAATGACCACCTGATATCTAAAAAACAACCTATGACACACACAGCACACAAAATCAGGTCCATCTCTGACCTTTTCTAAAAATTGATCCATCACAAAATCAAAATCTTTGGATCTCTCTACCCTCTGCTTTCTGCCTAACCTCACACTGGAAATAACTCTCTGTTTATGCTCTATACTATCATGATACTTCGTCTTAATGCTTTCTATAAGTCTCTCCCTATGCTCACTGCTGTCCCTATATTTGCCTACACTCTTGGCCTTGACTCTCTCCCTATGCTCAATGCTTTCTCTGTATTTACTGACACTAAACTCTTTAACCCTCTCTCTGTGGGCCAAATTCTTACAATAATTCCCTACACTCCACAACTTAGCCTTTTCCCTGAACACTACACTTTCTTGATATTTCTTTCTAATCCTCAGCTGACGTTTCTCCCTAAGCGACATATTCAACTTCTCCTGCTTCCTCTTTTTCTGACTCAGATACTTTGACTTAAAAGACCTTCTACCTGACGCTAACTCCCTAGCAGCCTCCACAACCTTGTCACTATCTTCTACACCTACAACATCACACCTAACCGCTGTGTTGTCACTATCTACAACCACAACATCCATCCTTCTAGACCTTATGTTGTAAACTGACACTTGACTAACTTTGCAGTAACTGTAACAACAGTGCAGTCCAGGCTTACACACGCAAACAACATTCTCAAAATGCCGTCCCATTACATTTTCTATGTAAATACACTCCGCTGATAAATGCTTACTACTACAGCTATACTTTATCCAACGCCCATCATGGAAAGTATACACACTGACGCCTAACCAGTCGGCTGTCGCCTGAATTTCCACCTCTGTGGCCCAACTACCGACACGTCTCATCCTGGACTGCTGAATATACTCTAACACAGAGGAGTACTCAGTCCTCAAAAAACTCTGATATCTATCAGTGTTCCTTTCTAACTCTTTACATACAGCTAACCTAATCCTACGATGGTGCTTCTGAGAACCACTCACAGCCTGAGAGATGGCTCTGAAGAAGCAGTTCCCATCGGCCACAATCCTCTCTTTGCTACAAGGAACACCCAACAACCCCTCCTCTGTGGCTACCGGACTAACAACCTTCACGCAATCGACGTTCAACTTTGTGCATAAAGCACGACAAACATCCAAGCCGAGGGGATGGAAGACCAGCTCTTCACTTCTCACCTCGCTAACAAATTCGACATCCGAATTGACCTCTCGGACATCGAAACTCTTGGATTTCTTCGACATACAAGTGCCGGAAGAAATAACACGCTTTCTGCCATTAGCCACTGTTGGTTCTGCCGCTGAACCGCTGCTCACCTCGCTGGAGAAAGTCAACACAGAAATGCCAGACAGTGCCGGACTTGCGGCAATGCTGACACCACACTCAGGCACACAAACGCCTGCAGACACCTCACTTTTTCTCCCAGCCTCAGTGAGCACACTAGACTCTGGTGCTGGAGCAGCGCTCATCTCAGTGATGAGACTCTCCACAGACACACCAGACCGCGCTGGACTTGCATCCGTGCTGACCGTAACACCACACAGCTCAAAGAGCTTCTCCCTCGAACGGAGACTGTCGGCCAAACGACAGATGTAGTGGTGCAGGTCGTCGAGACACGCGAAATGCAGAACCACGCTTGTACCGTCATGGTGTAACAAGCCAGTGTTACTGCGTGAGTGACTGTCGACCACAGCGAACCGTCCACCCTCACACACGATGGCAGTGGTGTTTCCGCACATTGTCAAAAGACATGTGGTGTATTGACTGAAGATTCTCTCCAGTCCATTACGCAAGCTGATGAACACACCGAAATCGATGTATTCACCTTCGGTCACGCCTACTTCGCCTAACACCGTGTCACCAAAACCGAACCTAAACAGCCGTCCGTCTAATTCCAGCTGTTGTGGCAAATCTGGCACAGACAGCAGATTAGACACATGGCTGAAGATGTTGAGGTCACGCAAACTCGTGTACAACTCATCACCTTCAACCAACGCGCGATCCAGATCCAGCCTGTCCCACGAGAACGCGCTCCTCACTGTGTGTTTGGCTAAGCTGACCAAAGCTATAGCCATACACTGCACACCACCATACACAAATCGGGCATTTCCCTGATGAAACGACCCGCGCACAACTTTAGCTAGCCTAATCCTGCTGCTATCTATGTTAGACCCTGTTGCCACAGCATTAGCGCTAGACTCTGACTTAACATCACTAACACAAACAGAAGGAACAAAAACAGCCTTAGCTTTGAAGATCTTCTGTTGCTCCTCTGGGACAGCAGGGCACGATGCGGCGACCTCCTCCTGACCGACGACCACTCCCGGCACCGCGCTGGCAGACTCCTGGACTGTCGCCTCCACCTGTACAAAAATCAAAAACATATTTTTATTAAATATAGACTGTTTAGACTTTCTTTATTGTCATTGCACAAAAAAACAAAAAAAAACACAGCAGTGAGATTTTGGCAACGAAATGTCGTTGCTTGGCTTCCGGATTACAGCAGAGATGGAATTGTGGGACCGTTTAAAAATTAAATATTAAACAGTCTATATAACTAGTGTGATATGGTCTATATAACTAGTGCCAAAAAAGAAGAGCTAAATAAATGCAGCACCTCCGGGACAGCTGGGCACGCTGCGGCGACCTCCTCCCGGACGACGACCACCCCTGGCACCACGCTGGACGACTCCTGGGCTGTCGTCTCCACCTGACACACACACACACACACACACAAAAAAAACAAAACATGGTTTTACTAAAGAAAACAGGAGAACCATTTCCCTGTTACCTGTCATAATAATAATTCACATAATATATATATATAAACAAAGACAAACCTGCTGCACCGCTGGTCTGGGCCCGGAGGCAGGCACGGTGACACGGGCAGGTGAAGGTGTTGCCAGCACCTAAAAAAGATAGGGGAAGACAAAAGACTCATTTCAATAATGCACTCATTCATTCGGGTTCTACACGTGTTATCAAAATACGACAAAAACAATCCACATAGCTCACATACTAAATATGATACCAACCTGCCGCTTCCCTCCTCTACACCTTGTGGCAACACCTTTCGGCGAACGCCTCACACGGGAAGTCTAAAAGAAGGAAAACAAACCTTGTTAAATGCAGTCTTAAATTCAATTTTGTCCAGGACATACACACATACAATGGGTTTTGCAAGCACAGAAAAAAAAAAAACAACAAAAGATCTGTATGTATAATATAAAGGAAAAAAATGTAAAAACAGTTGGTGGATGAGGAATGCGGATGCCGAGGAGAGCCAGATGTACTGGAGCAGCCTGGGACCTGAGCCACACAACCACCAGCACCGTGATGACCTGACTCAAAAAGACACAGCACGCACTCAGAAAAACTCACAACCATTCACACACACACTCACACAGAGACAAGGGGAAACATTAGAGGCAAACCCATTTAACATTTTATAACTTAACAGAAACACCTTAAAGTCAAAACTAATATGAATTACTTCATACTATATAAATGTAGTTATCAGGCACTTTACCTGGCCAGCTGGCAGAAGGGAAGTGACGTCGCTGTCCGAGGATGGCGAAACCCTCTCCATGGCATCCAGGATGTCGCCGCTGAACCACACGGGGTTGGACGGGAGGACAGACTCTTGCACCGGAGATGCTCGAATCTTAAAAACCACAACAAAAAAAAATTTATCACCATTAAAAACACACACACACACACACACACACACAAACACACACACACAAAATAAAGGCGTAAAACCAGAAAAGATGCACAAATGTACAGCCAGAAAATGACTCAAACACATTACCTTGCCCTCCTGTCCGACGACGGTCCACTCCAGTGGGTCACGGTGACGGGGCGCGGGGCTGTGTCCTGTCACAACCAGCACGGGGGAGACCCTGGCACGAGGCGATGTCCGGGGGGGCACCGAGGGAGGAGGAGGAGGAGGAGGAGTCAGCTGGCGGACCGCGGCGTCCCACAGGGCCTGGACGAGGATCGGCGTTCCGTCGCTGTCGCTGAGGTGCACCTGGAAAACAGTGAAACACAGAACACATTGCGCTCAGCTGGTGTATCGAAAATGACAACCTTCAACTCCTCCATGTGTCATGTCACAACAACAAAGTATGCTGTACTTACACCGTCACGGCTCCACAGCTCCAAACGGTCCAGAGGGAGGTGCTCTGCCACAGACACGTATGGGAGACCTGCCACAAAAGTGAGAAATATTATACATTCTGGTAATAAATACACTCATGTAAAACATATGAGGTTAGGTTCACGATACGTCAGTTATAATCAAACTGATGACCAAAACTAAGACGTACCCATGCGTGCTGCGACACGGCGGAACTCCTGGCGGAACAGCTCCTGCAGGCCAGGCTCGATGTTCAGGCGTGGAGGGAAATCCAGCACGAACACCTACACACACACACACACACAAAAAATCACGTTTAGAATCACATTTAGGTTTCTAAAAAAGCACATGTGAAAACACACGCTTACTGTGACAGCACAGGACAAAACAAATACTGCCAACTGCAAATTAAACACACCTTCGCCCAGCGGTTGCAAACTGTAGCCAGGAGAGCACCGAAGTCCAGCGACGCCTCTCCGATGTTCCTGCTGGCTGTCAGGTTGTTGCTCGGGGCGAGCACACACACCACGTCCGGGGTCCAGGGGAGAGCGGCGTGGGACACCTCCTTCCTCAGCTCTGCTGCATGCGCACCTGGAACAGAGAGAAAAGAGAAAGAGAGAGGTACCTCCGGCATCGCGACGATCCCATCCACCATGGCCCGCAGGTGGGAGTCTCCCACGACGAACACCATCTGCAACGACAGAGACACGGCTTTAGAACATAGACACCGACTTCTTACGACCAGCACTGTGTTTCTGAAAAAGAAAAACTAATACCTTCTGGTCCGGCTGCAGGGCAGGAGTGACCAACTTGAAGCTGCGCTGGGTCAGCTCCGAAGTCGGCCATCTCCGCACGCGATGGCGGTACCCTGTACCGCGCCCTGTGTGGTTGACAACAAAGTTAAGTATGATGACACAAAATTTGTATTTCCTCAAATAACATTCAAACTGCGTCAGTTAAACATTAAAAAAACAAACAAACAGTTTGATACTTACGAGCAACGAACTCGGGGACAGGCGGCTGGGGGGTCCATGGCTGCGGCTGCGCCATCCTCCGCTTCTGGGCCTGGGCCCGCCGGTGGGACTTGGCACGGGGCATCTAGGAATGAAAAACAAACAAACAAAAAAAAATAAAATAAAATTTCCTCCGAAGTTCAAAGAAACTTAAAAAATCCAAGTGAATCTGTGCCAATCATACTCACAAACAATGCTTTCCCAGACAAGGTCAGCCTTCAAATACATAAATATTTTAACTTACCTTGGCAGAGTGTGTGTGTGTGTGTGTGTGTGTGTGTCTGTCTGTCTGTCTGTCTGTGTGTGTCTGTGTGTCAAAGAAGTAAAACTATGTGTGTTGATTAACAATTAGTTATGTGTTTGTTTTTAAATTGAATCAATATGTCTGTGTAAACTTGTCCTGGATCAAGGGATCGCAGATGTAGCTCGCAGGTTGCTCGAAGGTCGCTCGCAGGTCACTCGCAGGTCGCTCGAAGGTCAATTGCAGGTCTCTCGCTCTCAACAA
The DNA here is from genome assembly GCF_902150065.1 of Myripristis murdjan. Taxonomy (NCBI): domain Eukaryota; kingdom Metazoa; phylum Chordata; class Actinopteri; order Holocentriformes; family Holocentridae; genus Myripristis; species Myripristis murdjan. Next base: position 31,017,599 of record NC_043994.1, on the reverse strand, counting down.
CACCAGATCTCACAGCCAATCGATATCAATATCTGTAAATTAAATGAAACATATTTTTGATTTAAACATTACTTGTCTTATAGAAAAAAAAACATTTAATTGAACAGAAAGTTACTGAAAGGATCCTGAATACACTTAGCTGAAGCAATTTTTTAGACACAAACCAGCATCCACATTGTGTTCAAGTAATCGAAAAAAACACGACTGTGCTGCTCAAAACAGAGACACATCTTAAGAAAACCTTTTCCTCTCAAAATCATAATAAACCAGCAAACTGGCATCCTAATTACATTATTTGCTTCCTCATTACACAGAAAGTGGCTGACAACATCTCACAGCTTAGCCATACCGGTGGACACAGACACACCCAACTAAATACATCAAACTACGGTTCATGCACACAGCAAAGGACACACACGCCCGCATGAAAAAAAAAAAAAAAAAAAAAAAAAAAAAAAAACATTACAGTTATCAATATTGAATCAAATAATTTCCCTTTGTCACACAAGGAAGACCTTCTCTTACAATCATATTGGACCAACCACTAACACAGCTATGCCTATGACACAACTATTTGCTCTTTGAATGCACACAAAAGCCACACACACTCAACTGAACTACATATATCAAACACTTCCATGCAAATAAAACCTGATATAAACCTACACAAAAAAAACACATGCAACTATTCATCATGAAAACAAATAACTTTCCTTTTTCACACAGCAAAAAATTCTTCCTCTCAAAATGTTATTACACCACACACCAGCCCAACTATGACACTCTACACCTGCTTTTTGAATGCACACAAGCCACACACACTCAGTTCAACAACATATATCACAAACTCAGTTCCATGCAAATAAAACCTGATATCAAACTACAAAAAAAGAAACACACACACACACACACACACACTAGCAAAGCTATGACTGGTGTACATGCAAAGAGCAGATATAGCTCTGTCACAAAGCCACACACACTCAGCTCAAGTACATATCACTAACTCAGTTCCATGCAAATAAAACCTTTTATAAAACTACAAAAAAGCACACACACATGCAAAAACTCATCATCAAGTCCAATAATTTTCCCTCTTCACACAGCAAGAGAAAGTTTTCATCTCACAATCTGGTTGAACCACACACACACACATACACACACACACACTAGCAAACCTATGACTGGTGTACATTCAAAGAGCAGATATAGCTCTGTCACAAAGCCACACACACTCAGCTAAAGCACATATTACAAACTCAGTTCCATGCAAATAAAACCTGATATCAAACTACTAAAAAGCACACACACCTGCAACAACTCATCATCAAGTCCAATAATTTTCCCTCTTCACACAGCAAGAGAAAGTTTTCCTCTCAAACCAAACACTAGCACAGCTTTGCATATGACACAGCAACACCTGCTCTTTGAATGCACACAAAAGCCACACACACTCAGCGACATACATCATAAGCTTAGTTTCATGCAAATAAAATGTGATAGCAAACTACAAAAAACACACACATAGCAGTTTTCATCATCAAGTCCAATCATTTTCCTTTTTCACACAGCAAGAGAAAGTTTTCATCTCAAAATCTGGTTGAACCACACACACACACACACACACACACACACACACACACACACACACACACACTAGCAAAGCAATGACTGGTGTACATTCAAAGAGCAGATATAGCTCTGTCACAAAGCCACACACACTCAGCTAAAGCACATATCACAAACTCAGTTCCATGCAAATAAAACCTTATATCAAAATACACACACACACACACACACACACACAAAATGCAATTATTCATCATCAAGTCCAATAATTTTCCTTTTCCACACAACAAGAGTAAGTTTTCCTCTCAAACCAAACACTAGCACAGCTTTGCCTATATCTGCTCATTGAATGCACACAAGCCACACACACTCAGCTCAACAACATATATCACAAACTCAGCTCCATGCAAATAAAACCTAACTACAAAAAAAAAAAAAAAAAAAAAAAAAAATCAAACACAAGTGAAATAATTTTCCTTTGTCACAGCAAGAAAAAGATTGCCTCTCAAAATCTTATGGAACCACACACTAGCACCACTAGGCCTATGACACAGCTTTTCTTTATATGGGCACAAAATGGCCGACACAATGTCTCTCAGCTAAGCTACACAGAGCTAGGCCTATGACACAGCTTTTCTTTATATGGGCACAAAATGGCCGACACAATGTCTCCCACCTAAGCTACACAGAGCTAGGCCTATGACACAGCTTTTCTTTATATGGGCACAAAATGGCCGACACGATGTCTCCCACCTAAGCTACACAGAGCTAGGCCTATGACACAGCTTTTCTTTATATGCACACAAAATGGCTGACACAATGTCTCTCAGCTACACCTGCTCTTTGAATACACACACACACACACACACACACACACACACACACAGGCCACACACACACACACACACACACAGGCCACACACTCTCAGCTCAACAACATATATCACAAACTCAGTTCAATGCAAATAAAACCTTATATCAAACTACAAAAAAAGAACACACACACACACACACACACACACACACACACAAACACACACCAAGTCAAATAATTTTCATTTGTCACAGCAAGAGAAAGTTTTCATCTCAAAATCTGGTTGAACCACACACACACACACACACACACACACACACACACTAGCAAAGCTATGACTGGTGTACATTCAAAGAGCAGATATAGCTCTGTCAAAGCCACACACACTCAGCTCAAGTACATATCACTAACTCAGTTCCATGCAAATAAAACCTTATATCAAACTACTAAAAAGCACACACACCTGCAACAACTCATCATCAAGTCCAATAATTTTCCCTCTTCACACAGCAAGAGAAAGTTTTCCTCTCAAACCAAACACTAGCACAGCTTTGCATATGACACAGCAACACCTGCTCTTTGAATGCACACACAGGCCACACACACTCAGCAACATACATCATAAGCTTAGTTTCATGCAAATAAAACATGATAGCAAACTACAGAAAACACACACATAGCAGTTTTCATCATCAAGTCCAATAATTTCCCTTTTTCACACAGCAAGAGAAAGTTTTCATCTCAAAATCTGGTTGAACCACACACACACACACACACACACACACACACGCAAAGCTATGACTGGTGTACATTCAAAGAGCAGATATAGCTCTATCAAAAAGCCACACACACTCAGCTCAAGTACATATCACAAACTCAGTTCCATGCAAATAAAACCTTATATCAAAATACACACACAAAAAATGCAATTATTCATCATCAAGTCCAATAATTTTCCTTTTCCACACAACAAGAATAAGTTTTCCTCTCAAACCAAACACTAGCACAGCTTTGCCTGTATCTGCTCTTTGAATGCACACAAGCCACACACACACACAGCTCAACAACATATATCACAAACTCAGCTCCATGCAAATAAAACCTTATAACTACAAAAAAAAAACAAAAACACACTCACACACACACACACACACACACACACACACACACAAGTGAAATAGGAACCACACACTAGCACAACTAGGCCTATGACACAGCTTTTCTTTATATGAACACAAAATGGCCGACACAATGTCTCTCAGCTAAGCTACACAGAGCTAGGCCTATGACACAGCTTTTCTTTATATGGGCACAAAATGGCTGACACAATGTCTCTCAGCTACACCTGCTCTTTGAATACACACACACACAGGCCACACACACTCAGCTCAACAACATATATCACAAACTCAGTTCCATGCAAATAAAACCTTATATCAAAATACAAAAAAGGACACACACACACAAACACACACATGCATCAAGTCAAATAATTTTCATTTGTCACAGCAAGAGAAAGTTTTCATCTCAAAATCTGGTTGAACCACACACACACACACACACACACACACACACACACACACACTAGCAAAGCTATGACTGGTGTACATTCAAAGAGCAGATATAGCTCTGTCACAAAGCCACACACACTCAGCTCAACAACATATATCACAAACTCAGCTCCATGCAAATAAAACCTGATATCAAACTACTAAAAAGCACACACACCTGCAACAACTCATCATCAAGTCCAATAATTTTCCCTCTTCACAAAGCAAGAGAAAGTTTTCCTCTCAAACCAAACACTAGCACAGCTTTGCATATGACACAGCAACACCTGCTCTTTGAATGCACACACAGGCCACACACACTCAGCAACATACATCATAAACTTAGTTTCATGCAAATAAAATGTGATAGCAAACTACAAAAAACACACACATGCCAGTTTTCATCATCAAGTCCAATAATTTTCCTTTTTCACACAGCAAGAGAAAGTTTTCATCTCAAAATCTGGTTGAACCACACACACACACACACACTAGCAAACCTATGACTGGTGTACATTCAAAGAGCAGATATAGCTCTGTCACAAAGCCACACACACTCAGCTCAAGCACATATCACAAACTCAGTTCCATGCAAATAAAACCTTATATCAAAATACACACACACACACACACACACACACACACACACACACACACACACACACACAAAATGCAATTATTCATCATCAAGTCCAATAATTTTCCTTTTCCACACAACAAGAGTAAGTTTTCCTCTCAAACCAAACACTAGCACAGCTTTGCCTATATCTGCTCATTGAATGCACACAAGCCACACACACACAGCTCAACAACATATATCACAAACTCAGTTCCATGCAAATAAAACCTTGTAACTAAAAAAAAAAAAAAAAAAAAAAAAAAAAATCAAACAAGTGAAATAATTTTCCTTTGTCACAGCAAGAAAAAGTTTGCCTCTCAAAATCTTATGGAACCACACACTAGCACAACTAGGCCTAAGACACAGCTATTCTTTATATGGGCACAAAATGGCTGACACGATGTCTCTCAGCTAAGCTACACAGAGCTAGGCCTATGACACAGCTTTTCTTTATATGGGCACAAAATGGCCGACACAATGTCTCTCAGCTAAGCTAGCGGGCTAGCAAGGCTAGCGTTCCTTTCAAATAAAACCTAATCTACTCGACCAAACACCATCAAAACACTTTAAAATTCATCACACGTCGATGGTAATGCCTTTTCTACAACTTAATAAATGTTTCAAGCCAACCACTTGTATCTCAGAAGTTAAGATTATCAAATAAAAGTTAGCTTTACATGTAAAGCTAAACGCCAGTAGGCCTCAGGCCTAGGTTAGCGCGCTAAGCTAGCGCTAGCTAGCGCTAGCTTAGCGCCCTAATCCAATCGACCAAATGCCATCAAAACACTTTAAAATTCATCTCACGTCGATGGTAATGCCTTTTCTACTTCTTAATAAATGTTTGAAGTCAACCACTTGTATCTCAGAAGTTAAGATTATCAAATAAAAGTTAGCTTTACATGTAAAGATAAACGCCAGTAGGCCTCAGGCCTAGGTTAGCGCGCTAAGCTAGCGCTAGCTAGCGCTAGCTTAGCGCGCTAATCCAATCGACCAAATACCATCAATAAACTTTAAAATTCATCCCACGTCGATGGTAATGCCTTGTCTATGTCCTAATAAATGTTTCAAGTCAATCACTTGTACCTCAGGAGTTGAGATTATCAAATGCAGGTTAGCTTTGCATGTAAAGCTCGACGGCCCCTCCATCAAAACTCACCAAAAGCACAAGCAAACAGCACAATGCAAAGTACATAACCACTCTCTGAAATAAAACATTTAAATTACCTGTGTTATCATCAACCATAGCCTCATATCAGCACAGAGTTCAAACAATAGGCTAACGTTAAGCTAACAGAGATGAAAACAGGTCTTACCTCTTAGTCTGTGAGAAGAAGTGGGGGGGAGGGACACAGACGCAGGGGGCTTTTATACGCAGCCCCCCTGCGCCCCTCCCGATCTCTTTTTCAAATCAAAACAAGATGGATTACCATAGCACCGGTCATGTAAATACCTACTACATAATGTAATTGTAATTAAAAAAAAAAAAAGTAATAATAATTATTATTTAGTAACTATTATTTTGTTAATAATAATTGATAATAATATTGTTAATAATATATATTATATGATATTATATTATAGTTATTATACTCTATTATTATTATTATTATTATATATTACATTATGCCTGTCTGTGGATACTTCCTCTACCTCTTTTTTTACCATGGACTCTGGTGTGAAGAGGCAGACACTTGGCACTAATTAGGCCCCTGCTGTCTAAAGTAAAATACTGACAGCTTTCAAACCTACGCCGATGGAAAGAGGACAAAAATTCCTACAAAAATATGATATTTTGGTGTAGATTTGAACAAGTTTGTGGCTGCTGTGCAGACTTTTTTACCCTTTTTGACACTGGTGTGTTCTGTTCTGCACTCTGCCTGATCATGTGACTCACTCTAGCTGCTTGCACATTCCCCTATACATACCCATTATAAGCTCTCAGAGGGAGCAGAAAGCACACTCAAACTTAAATTGTCATAGCTCAAAAATGGTAAAAGATAGCAAAACCATGTAAATACAAGATTTATAGATCCAAGTCTTGTGACTCGTTTAAACCCTGAAAAAAGTCTGTAACTCAAACTATGTCCGAGCGGCGTTACCTCAAACGGGTGTGGGTTTTTATCGATTTCTCCATTGGATTGAATGAGGATTTCTCTGTGTGCCTGCATTTTGGTCTGATCATGACACAGCTGCCAGTACTCATGTATTAGCGCAGTACTCATGTCACTCACACACTAGGACATCCTGGGCCTTTCAAAATAAAAGCCCAAAACTCTTTCCAACTGAAAGCACCGAAAAATACCCTTACAAAAGGGAAAAATGGATGAATTGTCTGCACTTCAGTGACATCGTGGCGGACCGGCACCGGTGCGAGGGCCGACCAACGCTGCTTGCAGCTTTAATTAGGCCCTCGCCCTACATCGTAGAGAGGGCCTATTGTTTTTGTACCGTTTCTTTTTTAGGCCCTCGCCCTCCATCGGAGAGAGGGCCTATTGTTATTGTATCGTTTTTTAGGGCCCGAGCGCTGGAACAGCGCGAAGCCCTATTGTATTTGTAAGGTTTCTTTCTTCTTATTATTTATACGTCTCTTTGAGGCTTAATTTGACCCCCTAAACATGCTCAAAAACTCACCAAATTTGGCACACAGGCCAGGTCTGGTGAAAAATTTGATAAAATGGACAAACGGACCCCCTAAGTGCAGAAATGGGCTCGGTAGCGCCACCTAGGCACACAAAGGCAGCCGCTGCGGCCCACAGGAATGTGATAGAAAGACCAAACCACTGCCGAAATGTAGGTCTCATCAAGCCCTACAAATCACGCGCTGACACCCCCCCTCTAAAACCAACAGGAAGTCTGCAATTTGCGTTGGAATGTTCACGTTCTCGCCAAAATTCCGCTTTGAACAAAATCTATCTCCTCCCAGGGCGTAAATGTCAGCGGCTTGAAAATTTAACAGATGACAGAGGACACAGTGCTGAACAAAAGTTGCTAAAAACTCCGTCATTACTCGATTAGTTTGGATTTTATAACACCTCCAAGTCGGAGGGGCCAGAACCAAAATCTCATTTTTTCCCATGGAGTTTGGTGTGAAGAGGCTGACTTTTGGCACTAATTAAGCCCCTGGAGTCTAAAGTAAAAGTCTGACAGCTTTGAAAACTATGCAGATGGAAAGAGGACAAAAATTCCTACAAAAGTATGTAGTTTTGATGTGGATTGGACCAAGTTTGTGGGAGCTATGAAGAGTTTTCAAACGTTTTTGACTCTGGTGTGCTCTGCTCTGCACTCTGCCTGGACATGTGACTCACTCTAGCTGCCTCAGGAATGCGCAATACACACCCATTGTAAGAGCTCAGAGGGAGCAGAAAACACTCTCAAACTGAAACTGCCATAACTCAAAAACGGTAAAAGATAGCAAAATCATGTAAATGGGAGATTTATAGATCCGAGTCTCGTGACTCGTTTAAGCTTTGAATCAAGTCTGTCACTCAAACGGTGACTGAGCTGTGACACCTCAAACAGGGGTGGGTTTTCTGGATTTCTCCATTAGATTGAATGAGGATTTCTCTGTCTGCCTGCATTTTGGTGTGATCATGCCACAGCTGCCACTACTCAAGTCAGTCACACACTAGGACATGCTAAGGGCGCCATCTGCTGGAGGGGCGCTGCTAGTGGCCAGAGGGGCACCAGCAGCGAATGTACTACCAGTGGGTTTTTGTTGGCGTCGTGTGTGTGTGTGTGTGTGTGTGTGTGTGTGTGCGCACGTGCATATGTGTGTGTGTGTGTGTGTTTGTGTGAGTGAGTGAGTGAGTGAGTGTGTGTGCCTGCATTTTGGTGCGATCATGCAGCAGCTGCCGGTAGTCCTGTCGGTCACACACTAGGACTTCCGCGGCCTTTCAAAATAAAAGCCCAAAACTCTTTCACAATAAAAGCACCGAAAAATACCCTTAAAACTGGAACACACGGACGGATTGTCTGCGCTTCGACACGCGCGCCGTCCCCGACGTGCACGGGGGGGCGAGGGCCCGTCCAACGCTGCTTGCAGCTTTAATTATTATTATTCTTATTATCGGTACGTTTTTTTGACGCTTAATTTGACCCCCTAAACATGCTCAAAAAGTCACCAAATTCGGCACGCACCTCCGGTCTGGCGAAAAATTCGATAAAATGGCAACTCGGACCCCCAAAGTGCAAAAATGGGCTCGCTAGCGCCACCTAGGCACAAAAAGGCACACGAAGGCGGCCGCTGCGGCCCACAGGAACATGATAGAAAGACCAAACCAGCGCCGAAACGTAGGTCTCATCAAGGCCGAGATTTCACGCGCTCGCCCCCCCGACCTAAAACCAACAGGAAGCCCGCAATTTGCCTTTCAAAGTAAAAGTCGGGCCCCGAAATTGCGCGTTGAACAAAATGTATCTCCTCTGAGGCCGTAAATCGTGGCGGCTCAAAAAGCTAATAGATGAAAGAGGATACAGTGCTGAACAAAAGTTGCTAAAGACTTCGTCATTACTCGTTTAGTTTTTAAATTATAAGCCCTCGAAGTCGGCAACGCCGACTTCGAGGGCGTCGTTTTTTCCATGGAGTTTGGCGTGAAGAGGTGCACACTTGGCGTTAATGAGGCCCCTGGCGTCTAAAGTAAATGTCGCACGGCTTCGAAAATTACGCCACACGAAAGAGGACGAAAATTCCTACAAAAATATGAAATTAATTTTTAAATTGGAACAACTTTGTGGCCGCTGTGAAGACTTTTCGAACATTTTGGACCCTGGTGTCCTCTCCTCTGTACTCTGCCCGGTCATGTGACTCACTCTAGGCAACGGACAGTTCCGCAATACACACCCATTATAAACCGTCAGCGGGAGCAGAGAAAACAGTCAAACTTAAACTGCCATAATTCAAAAACGGTACAAGATAGCAAAATCATGTAAATACAAGATTTATAGAGCAGAGTCTTGTGCCTCGTTTAAACTTTGAAAAAAGTCTGTAACTCAAACGATGTCCGAGCGGCGTTACCTCAAACATGGGTGGGTTTGATCGATTTCTCCATTGGATTGAATGAGGATTTCTCTGTCTGCCTGCCTGCATTTTGGTCTGATCATGACACAGCTGCCAGGACTCATGTATTAGCGCAGTACTCATGTCACTCACACACTAGGACATCCTGGGCCTTTCAAAATAAAAGCCCAAAACTCTTTCCAACTGAAAGCACCGAAAAATACCCTCACAAATGGGAAAAATGGATAAATTGTCTGCACTTCAATGACACAAACATCATCACGGATCGTGGCGGACCGGCACCGGTGCGAGGGCCGACCAACGCTGCTTGCAGCTTTAATTCTTCTTCTTATTATTATTACGTCACTTTGACGCTTAATTTGACCCCCAAAACATGCTCCAAAACTCACCAAATTTGGCACGCACCTCCGGTCTGGCGAAAAATTCGATAAAATGGCAACTCGGACCCCCGAAGTGCAAAAATGGGCTCGCTAGCGCCACCTAGGCACAAAAAGGCACACGAAGGCGGCCGCTGCGGCCCACAGGAACGTGATAGAGAGACCAAACCAACGCCGAAACGTAGGTCTCATCAAGGCCGAGATTTCACGCGCTCGCCCCCCCGACCTAAAATCAACAGGAAGTCCGCAATTTGCCTTTCAAAGTAAAAGTCGGGCCCCGAAATTGCGCCTTGAACAAAATTTATCTCCTCCGAGGCCGTAAATCGCGGCGGCTCGAAAACCTAATAGATGAAAGAGGACACAGTGCTGAACAAAAGTTGCTAAAGACTTCGTCATTACTCGTTTAGTTTTTAAACTATAAGCCCTCGAAGTCGGCAACGCCGACTTCGAGGGCGTCGTTTTTCCCATAGAGTTTGGCGTGAAGAGGCGCACACTTGGCGCTAATTAGGCCCCTGGCGTCTAAAGTAAACGTCGCACGGCTTCGAAAATTATGCCACACGAAAGAGGACGAAAATTCCTACAAAACTATGAAATTAATTTTTAAATTGGAACAAGTTTGTGGCCGCGGTCAAGACTTTTCGACCATTTTGGACCCTGGTGTCCTCTCCTCTGCACTCTGCCCGGTCACGTGACTCACTCTAGGCAACGGACAGTTCCGCAATACACACCCATTATAAACCGTCAGTGGGAGCAGAGAAAACAGTCAAACTTAAACTGCCGTAATTCAAAAATGGTACAAGATAGCAAAATAGTGTAAATACAAGATTTATAGAGCCGAGTCTTGTGCCTCGTTTAAACTTCGAATTGCGTCTGTAACTGAAACGATGTCCGAGCGGCGTTACCTCAAACGGGTGTGGGTTTTTATCGATTTCTCCATTGGATTGAATGTGGATTTCTCTGTGTGCCTGCATTTTGGTCTGATCATGACACAGCTGCCAGTACTCATGTATTAGCGCAGTACTCATGTCACTCACACACTAGGACATCGTAGGCCTTTCAAAATAAAAGCCCAAAACTCTTTCCAACTGAAAGCACAGAAAAATACTATTACAAATGGGAAAAATGGATAAGTTGTCTGCACTTCAATGACACAAACATCATCACGGATCGTGGCGGACCGGCACCGGTGCGAGGGCCGACCAACGCTGCTTGCAGCTTTAATTAGGCCCTCGCCCTCCATCGGAGAGAGGGCCTATTGTTTTTGTACTGTTTTTTATTCTTATTCTTATTATTATTACGTCTAAATAACGCTTAATTTGACACCCTAAACGTGCTCGAAAACTCACCAAATTTGGCACGCACCCCAGGTCTGGCGAAAATTTCGATAAAATGGCAACTCGGACCCCCAAAGTGCAAAAATGGGCTCGCTAGCGCCACCTAGGCACAAAAAGGCACACGAAGGCGGCCGCTGCGGCCCACAGGAATGTGATAGAAAGACCAAACCAACGCCGAAACGTAGGTCTCATCAAGGCCGAGATTTCACGCGCTCGCCCCCCCCACCTAAAACCAACAGGAAGTCCGCAATTTGCCTTTCAAAGTAAAAGTCGGGCCCCGAAATTGCGCGTTGAATAAAATTTATCTCCTCCTAGGCCGTAAATCGTGGCCGCGTGAAACGCTAATAGATGAAAGAGGATACCGTGCTTAACTACAGTTCTGAAGGAATTATTATTAATTCGAACCGTTTGGGATTTATAAGCCCTCGAAGTCGGCAACGCCGACTTGGAGGGCGTCATTTTTTCCATGGAGTTTGGCGTGAAGAGGCGCACACTTGGCACTAATTAGGCCCCTGGCGTCTAAAGTAAACGTCGCACGGCTTCGAAAATTATGCCACACGAAAGAGGACGAAAATTCCTACAAAAATATGAAATTAATTTTTAAATTGGAAAAAGTTTGTGGCCGCGGTCAAGACTTTTCGACCATTTTGGACCCTGGTGTGCTCTCCTCTGCACTCTGCCCGGTCATGTGACTCACTCTAGGCAACGGACAGTTCCGCAATACACACCCATTATAAACCGTCAGCGGGAGCAGAGAAAACAGTCAAAGTAAAACTGCCGTAATTCAAAAATGGTACAAGATAGCAAAATAGTGTAAATACGAGATTTATAGAGCCGAGTCTTGTGCCTCGTTTAAACTTTGAATCGCGTCTGTAACTCAAACGATGTCCGAGCGGCGTTACCTCAAACAGGTGTGGGTTTTTATCGATTTCTCCATTGGATTGAATGTGGATTTCTCTGTCTGCCTGCATTTTGGTCTGGTCATGACACAGCTGCCAGTACTCATGTATTAGCGCAGTACTCATGTCACTCACACACTAGGACATCCTAGGCCTTTCAAAATAAAAGCCCAAAACTCTTTCCAACTGAAAGCACCGAAAAATACCCTTACAAATGGGAAAGATGGATAAATTGTCTGAACAAACATCGTGGCGGACCGGCACCGGTGCGAGGGCCGACCAACGCTGCTTGCAGCTTTAATGTTGGTCTTGTTTTTGCTGGAATTACGTGTCTTTGACGCTTAATTTGACCCCCTAAACATGTTCAAAAACTCACCAAATTCGGCACGCATGTCCGGTCTGGTGAAAAATTCAATAAAATGGAAAAACGCACCCCCAAAGTGCAAAAATGGGCTTGCTAGCGCCACCTAGGCACACTAAATTGGGCGCTGCGGCCCACAGGAAAGTGATAGAAAGACCAAACCAGCGCCGAAACGTAGGTCTCATCAAGGCCGAGATTTCACGCACTCGCCCCCCTGACCTAAAACCAACAGGAAGTCCGCAATTTGCCCTTCAAAGTAAGAGTCACGCCCGAAATTTCGTGTCGTTCAAAAATTATCTCCTCCGAGGCCGTAAATCGTGGCGGCTCAAAAAGCTAATACATGACAGAGGATACAGTGCTGAACAAAAGTTGTTCGGGATTTCGTCATTCCGGCCTTAGTTTTTAAATTAAAAGCCCTCAAAGTCGGCGTTGCTGCAACAAAAACGCCATTTTTTCCATGGAGTTTGGCGTGAAGAGGCGCACACTTGGCGCTAATGAGGCCCCTGGCGTCTAAAGTAAACGTCGCACGGCTTTGAAAATTATGCCACACGAAAGAGGACGAAAATTCCTACAAAAATATGAAATTAATTTTTAAATTGGAACAAGTTTGTGGCCGCTGTGAAGACTTTTCCAACATTTTGGACCCTGGTGTCCTCTCCTCTGCACTCTGCCCGGTCATGTGACTCACTCTAGGCAACGGACAGTTCCGCAATACACACCCATTATAAACCGTCAGCGGGAGCAGAGAAAACAGTCAAACTTAAACTGCCATAATTCAAAAACGGTAAAAGATAGCAAAATCATGTAAATACGAGATTTATAGAGCCGAGTCTTGTGCCTCGTTTAAACTTTGAATAAAGTCTGTAACTTACACGATGTCCGAGCGGCGTTACCTCAAACATGGGTGGGTTTGATCGATTTCTCTATTGGATTGAATGAGGATTTCTCTGTCTGCCTGCATTTCGGGCTGATCATGACACAGCTGCCAGTACTCATGTATTAGCGCAGTACTCATGTCACTCACACACTAGGACATCCTGGGCCTTTCAAAATAAAAGCCCAAAACTCTTTCCAACTGAAAGCACTGAAAAATACTCTTACAAATGGGATAAATGGATGAATTGTCTGCACTTCAAACATCGTGGCGGACCGGCACCGGTGCGAGGGCCGACCAACGCTGCTTGCAGCTTTAATTAGGCCCTCGCCCTCCATCGGAGAGAGGGCCTATTGTTTCTGTACCGTTTTTTGTTCTCCTTCTTATTATTACGTCTCTTTGACGCTTAATTTGACCCCCTAAACATGCTCAAAAACTCACCAAATTTGGCACGCCCCCCAGGTCTGGCGAAAAATTCGATAAAATGGAAAAACGCACCCCCTAAGTGAAAAAATGGGCTCTCTAGCGCCACCTAGGCACACTAAATCGGCCGCTGAGGCCCACAGGAACGTGATAGAAAGACCAAACCAGCGCCGAAACGTAGGTCTCATCAAGGCCGAGATTTCACGTGCTCGCCCCCCCGACCTAAAACCAACAGGAAGTCCGCAATTTGCCTTTCAAAGTAAAAGTCGGGCCCCGAAATTGCATGTTGAAAAAAATCTATCTCCTCCGAGGCCGTAAATCGCAGCGGCTCGAAAAGCTAATAGATGAAAGAGGATACTGTGCTTAACAAAAGTTCTGAAGGGTTTATTATTAATTTGAACCGTTTGGGATTTATAAGCCGTCGAAGTCGGCAACGCCGACTTCGAGGGCGTCGTTTTTTCCATGGAGTTTGGCGTGAAGAGGCGCACACTTGGCGCTAATGAGGCCCCTGGCGTCTAAAGTAAACGTCGCACGGCTTCGAAAATTATGCCACACGAAAGAGGACGAAAATTCCTACAAAAATATGTAATTAATTTTTAAATTGGAACAAGTTTGTGGCCGCTGTCAAGACTTTTCGACCATTTTGGACCCTGGTGTCCTCTCCTCTGCACTCTGCCCGGTCATGTGACTCACTCTAGGTAACGGACAGTTCCGCAATACACACCCATTATAAACCGTCAGCGGGAGCAAAGAAAACAGTCAAACTTAAACTGCCGTAATTCAAAAATGGTACAAGATAGCAAAATCGTGTAAATACAAGATTTATAGAGCCGAGTCTTGTGTCTCGTTTAAACTTCGAAAAACGTCTGTAACTCAAACGATGTCCGAGCGGCGTTACCTCAAACGGGTGTGGGTTTTTATCGATTTCTCCATTGGACTGAATGTGGATTTCTCTGTCTGCCTGCATTTTGGGATGATCATGACACAGCTGCCAGTACTCATGTATTAGCGCAGTACTCATGTCACTCACACACTAGGACATCCTGGGCCTTTCAAAATAAAAGCCCAAAACTCTTTCCAACTGAAAGCACCGAAAAATACCCTTACAAACGGGAAAAATGGATGAATTGTCTGCACTTCGATGACACAAACATCGTGGCGGACCGGCACCGGTGCGAGGGCCGACCAACGCTGCTTGCAGCTTTAATTAGGCCCTCGCCCTCCATCGGAGAGAGGGCCTATTGTTTTTGTACTGTTTCTTTTTCTTCTTCTTATTATTATTATCGGTACGTTTTTTTGACGCTTAATTTGACCCTCTAAACATGCTCAAAAACTCACCAAATTTGGCACGCACCCCAGGTCTGGCGAAAAATTCGATAAAATGGCAACTCGGACCCCCGAAGTTCAAAAATGGGCTCGCTAGCGCCACCTAGGCACAAAAAGGCACACGAAGGCGGCCGCTGCGGCCCACAGGAACGTGATAGAAAGACCAAACCAACGTCGAAACGTAGGTCTCATCAAGGCCGAGATTTCACGCGCTCGCCCCCCCCGACCTAAAATCAACAGGAAGTCCGCAATTTGCCTTTCAAAGTAAAAGTCGGGCCCCGAAATTGCGCGTTGAACAAAATGTATCTCCTCCTAGGCCGTAAATCGTGGCGGCTCAAAAAGCTAATAGATGAAAGAGGATACAGTGCTGAACAAAAGTTGCTAAAGGTTTATTATTAATTCGAACCGTTTGGGATTTATAAGCCCTCGAAGTCGGCAACGCCGACTTCGAGGGCGTCGTTTTTCCCATGGAGTTTGGCGTAAGGAGGCGCACACTTGGAGCTAATTAGGCCCGTGGCGTCTAAAGTAAACGTCGCACGGCTTCGAAAATTATGCCACACGAAAGAGGACGAAAATTCCTACAAAAATATGAAATTAATTTTTAAATTGGAACAAGTTTGTGGCCGCTGTCAAGACTTTTCCAACATTTTGGACCCTGGTGTCCTCTCCTCTGCACTCTGCCCGGTCATGTGACTCACTCTAGGCAACGGACAGTTCCGCAATACACACCCATTATAAACCGTCAGCGGGAGCAGAGAAAACAGTCAAACTTAAACTGCCGTAATTCAAAAATGGTACAAGATAGCAAAATAGTGTAAATACGAGATTTATAGAGCCGAGTCTTGTGCCTCGTTTAAACTTTGAATTACGTCTGTAACTGAAACGATGTCCGAGCGGCGTTACCTCAAACGGGTGTGGGTTTTTATCGATTTCTCCATTGGATTGAATGTGGATTTCTCTGTCTGCCTGCATTTTGGGCTGATCATGACACAGCTGCCAGTACTCATGTATTAGCGCAGTACTCATGACACTCACACACTAGGACATCCTAGGCCTTTCAAAATAAAAGCCCAAAACTCTTTCCAACTGAAAGCACAGAAAAATACCCTTACAAATGGGAAAAATGGATGAATTGTCTGCACTTCAGTGACATCGTGGCGGACCGGCACCGGTGCGAGGGCCGACCAACGCTGCTTGCAGCTTTAATTAGGCCCTCGCCCTCCAACGGAGAGAGGGCCTATTGTTTTTGTACTGTTTCTTTTTAGGCCCTCGCCCTCCATCGGAGAGAGGGCCTATTGTTTTTGTACTGTTTTTTGTTCTCCTTTTTATTATTATTACGTCTAAATAACGCTTAATTTGACCCCCTAAACATGCTCAAAAACTCACCAAATTCGGCACGCACCTCCGGTCTGGCGAAAAATTCGATAAAATGGCAACTCGGACCCCCAAAGTCCAAAAATGGGCTCGCTAGCGCCACCTAGGCACAAAAAGGCACACGAAGGCGGCCGCTGCGGCCCACAGGAACGTGGTAGAAAGACCAAACCAGCGCCGAAACGTAGGTCTCATCAAGGCCGACATTTCACGCGCTCGCCCCCCCCCAACCTAAAATCAACAGGAAGTCCGCAATTTGCCTTTCAAAGTAAAAGTTGGGCCCCGAAATCGCGCGTTGAACAAAAATTATCTCCTCCGAGGCCGTAAATCGTGGCGGCTCAAAAAGCTAATACATGAAAGAGGATACAGTGCTTACCAAAAGTTCTGAAGGATTTCGTCATTCCGGCCTTAGTTTTTAAATGATAAGCCCGCGAAGTCGGCAACGCCGACTTCGAGGGCGTCGTTTTTCCCATGGAGTTTGGCGTGAAGAGGCGCACACTTGGCGCTAATTAGGCCCCTGGCGTCTAAAGTAAACGTTGCACGGCTTCGAAACTTATGCCACACGAAAGAGGACGAAAATTCCTACAAAAATATGAAATTAATTTTTAAATTGGAACAAGTTTGTGGCCGCGGTCAAGACTTTTCGACCATTTTGGACCCTGGCGTCCTCTCCTCTGCACTCTGCCCGGTCATGTGACTCACTCTAGGCAACGGACAGTTCCGCAATACACACCCATTATAAACCGTCAGCGGGAGCAGAGAAAACAGTCAAACTAAAACTGCCGTAATTCAAAAATGGTACAAGATAGCAAAATAGTGTAAATACGAGATTTATAGAGCCGAGTCTTGTGCCTCGTTTAAACTTTTAATTGCGTCTGTAACTCAAACGATGTCCGAGCGGTGTTACCTCAAACAGGTGTGGGTTTTTATCGATTTCTCCATTGGATTGAATGTGGATTTCTCTGTCTGCCTGCATTTTGGTCTGATCATGACACAGCTGCCAGTACTCATGTATTAGCGCAGTACTCATGTCACTCACACACTAGGACATCCTAGGCCTTTCAAAATAAAAGCCCAAAACTCTTTCCAACTGAAAGCACCGAAAAATACCCTTACAAATGGGAAAAATGGATGAATTGTCTGCACTTCAGTGACATCGTGGCGGACCGGCACCGGTGCGAGGGCCGACCAACGCTGCTTGCAGCTTTAATTCTTTTTCTTCTTTTTCCTATTGTTACGTCTCTTTGAGGCTTAATTTGACCCCCTAAACATGCTCAAAAACTCACCAAATTTGGCACGCACCTCCGGTCTGGCGAAAAATTCGATAAAATGGCAACTCGGACCCCCAAAGTCCAAAAATGGGCTCGCTAGCGCCACCTAGGCACAAAAAGGCACACGAAGGCGGCCGCTGCGGCCCACAGGAACGTGGTAGAAAGACCAAACCAGCGCCGAAACGTAGGTCTCATCAAGGCCGAGATTTCACGCGCTCGCCCCCCCCACCTAAAACCAACAGGAAGTCCGCAATTTGCCTTTCAAAGTAAAAGTCGGGCCCCGAAATTGCGCGTTGAACAAAATTTATCTCCTCCGAGGCGGTAAATCGTGGCGGCTTGAAACGCTAATACATGACAGAGGATACCGTGCTTAACAAAAGTTCTGAAGGAATTATTATTGATTTGAACCGTTTGGGATTTATAAGCCCTCGAAGTCGGCAACGCCGACTTGGAGGGCATCGTTTTTTCCATGGAGTTTGGCGTGAAGAGGCGCACACTTGGCGCTAATGAGGCCCCTGGCATCTAAAGTAAACGTCGCACGGCTTCAAAAATTATGCCACACGAAAGAGGACGAAAATTCCTACAAAAATATGAAATTAATTTTTAAATTGGAACAAGTTTGTGGCCGCTGTCAAGACTTTTCCAACATTTTTGACCCTGGCGTCCTCTCCTCTGCACTCTGCCCGGTCATGTGACTCACTCTAGGTAACGGACAGTTCCGCAATACACACCCATTATAAACCGTCAGCAGGAGCAGAGAAAACAGTCAAACTTAAACTGCCATAATTCAAAAATGGTACAAGATAGCAAAATCATGTAAATACAAGATTTATAGAGCAGAGTCTTGTGCCTCGTTTAAACTTCGAATTGCGTCTGTAACTGAAACGATGTCTGAGCGGCGTTACTTCAAACAGGTGTGGGTTTTTATCGATTTCTCCATTGGATTGAATGTGGATTTCTCTGTCTGCCTGCATTTTGGGCTGATCATGACACAGCTGCCAGTACTCATGTATTAGCACAGTACTCATGACACTCACACACTAGGACATCCTGGGCCTTTCAAAATAAAAGCCCAAAACTCTTTCCACCTGAAAGCACCGAAAAATACCCTTACAAAAGGGAAAAATGGATGAAATGTCTGCACTTCAAACATCGTGGCGGACCGGCACCGGTGCGAGGGCCGACCAACGCTGCTTGCAGCTTTAATGTTGGTTTTGTTTTTGCTGGAATTACGTCTCTTTGACGCTTAATTTGACCCCCTAAACATGTTCAAAAACTCACCAAATTCGGCACGCACGTCCGGTCTGGTGAAAAATTCGATAAAATGGAAAAACGCACCCCCAAAGTGCAAAAATGGGCTCGCTAGCGCCACCTAGGCACACTAAATCGGCCACTGCGGCCCACAGGAATGTGATAGAAAGACCAAACCAGCGCCGAAACGTAGGTCTCATCAAGGCCGAGATTTCACGCACTCGCCCTCCCGACCTAAAACCAACAGGAAGTCCGCAATTTGCCCTTCAAAGTAAGAGTCACGCCCGAAATTTCGCGTTGCTCAAAAATTATCTCCTCCGAGGCCGTAAATCGCGGCAGCTCAAAAAGCTAATACATGACAGAGGATACAGTGCTTAACAAAAGTTGTTCGGGATTTCGTCATTACTCGTTTAGTTTTTAAGTTATAAGCACTCAAAGTCGGCGTTGCCGCAACCAAAACGCCATTTTTTCGCATGGAGTTTGGCGTGAAGAGGTGCACACTTGGCGCTAATTAGGTCCCTGGCATCTAAACTATACGTCGCACGGCTTCGAAACTTATGCCGATGGAAAGAGGTCGAAAATTCCTACAAAAATATGAAATTAACTTTTAAATTGGGACAAGTTTGTGGCCGCTGTCAAGACTTTTCCAACATTTTGGACCCTGGTGTCCTCTCCTCTGCACTCTGCCTGCTCATGTGACTCACTCTAGGCAACGGACAGTTCCGCAATACACACCCATTATAAACCGTCAGCGGGAGCAGAGAAAACAGTCAAACTTAAACTGCCATAATTCAAAAACGGTAAAAGATAGCAAAATCGTGTAAATACGAGATTTATAGAGCCGAGTCTTGTGCCTCGTTTAAAGTTCGAATTGCGTCTGTCACTCAAACAATGTCCGAGCGGTGTTACCTCAAACATGGGTGGGTTTGATCGATTTTTCCATTGGATTGCATGGGGATTTCTCTGTCTGCCTGCATTTTGGTCTGATCATGACACAGCTGCCAGTACTCATGTATTAGCGCAGTAACATCGTGGCGGACCGGCACCGGTGCGAGGGCCGACCAACGCTGCTTGCAGCTTTAATTAGGCCCTCGCCCTACATCGTAGAGAGGGCCTATTGTTTTTGTACCGTTTCTTTTTCTTATTATTATTATTATTATTATTATATCGTGTCGTTCGGCCTTAATTTGACCCCCTAAACGTGCTCAAAAACTCACCAAATTTGGCACGCACCCCAGGTCTGGCTAAAAATTCAATAAAATGGCAACTCGGACCCCCAAAGTGCAAAAATGGGCTCGCTAGCGCCACCTAGGCACAAAAAGGCACACGAAGGCGGCCGCTGCGGCCCACAGGAACGTGATAGAAAGACCAAACCAGCGCCGAAACGTAGGTCTCATCAAGGCCGAGATTTCACGCGCTCGCCCCCCCGACCTAAAATCAACAGGAAGTCCGCAATTTGCCTTTCAAAGTAAAAGTCGGGCCCCGAAATTGCATGTTGAACAAAATTTTTCTCCTCCGAGGCCGTAAATCGTGGCGGCTCAAAAAGCTAATAGATGAAAGAGGATACAGTGCTGAACAATAGTTGCTAAAGATTTCGGCATTACTTGCTTAGTTCTTAAATTATAAGCCCTCGAAGTCGGCAACGCCGACTTGGAGCCGCACACTTGGCGCTAATTAGGCCCCTGGCGTCTAATGTAAACGTCGCACGGCTTCGAAAATTATGCCACACGAAAGAGGACGAAAATTCCTACAAAAATATGAAATTAATTTTTAAATTGGAACAAGTTTGTGGCCGCTGTCAAGACTTTTCGACCATTTTGGACCCTGGTGTCCTCTCCTCTGCACTCTGCCCGGTCATGTGACTCACTCTAGGTAACGGACAGTTCCGCAATACACACCCATTATAAACCGTCAGCGGGAGCAGAGAAAACAGTCAAACTTAAACTGCCATAATTCAAAAACGGTACAAGATAGCAAAATAGTGTAAATACAAGAATTATAGAGCCGAGTCTTGTGACTCGTTTAAACTTTGAAAAAAGTCTGTAACTCAAACGATGTCCGAGCGGCGTTACCTCAAACATCGGTGGGTTTTTATGCATTTCTCCATTGGATTGAATGTGGATTTCTCTGTCTGCCTGCATTTCGGTCTGATTATGACACAGCTGCCAGTACTCATGTATTAGCGCAGTACTCATGTCACTCACACACTAGGACATCCTGGGCCTTTCAAAATAAAAGCCCAAAACTCTTTCCAACTGAAAGCACCGAAAAATACCCTTACAAATGGGAAAAATGGATAAATTGTCTGCACTTCAATGACACAAACATCGCCGCGGACCGGCACCGGTGCGAGGGCCGACCAACGCTGCTTGCAGCTTTAATGTTGGTTTTGTTTTTGCTGGAATTACGTGTCTTTGACGCTTAATTTGACCCCCTAAACATGTTCAAAAACTCACCAAATTCGGCACGCACATCAGGTCTGGTGAAAAATTCGTTAAAATGGAAAAACGCACCCCCAAAGTGCAAAAATGTGCTCGCTAGCGCCACCTAGGCACATTAAATCGGCCGCTGCGGCCCACAGGAATGTGATAGAAAGACCAAACCAGCGCCGAAACGTAGGTCTCATCAAGGCCGAGATTTCACGCACTCGCCCCCCCCGACCTAAAACCAACAGGAAGTCCGCAATTTGCCCTTCAAAGTAAGAGTCACGCCCGAAATTTCGTGTCGTTCAAAAATTATCTCCTCCGAGGCCGTAAATCCCGGCGGCTCAAAAAGCTAATACATGACAGAGGATACAGTGCTGAACAAAAGTTGTTCGGGATTTCGTCATTCCGGCCTTACTTTTTAAATTAAAAGCCCTCAAAGTCGGTGTTGCTGCAACCAAAACGCCATTTTTTCCATGGAGTTTGGCGTGAAGAGGCGCACACTTGGCGCTAATGAGGCCCCTGGCGTCTAAAGTAAACGTCGCACGGCTTCGAAAATTATGCCACACGAAAGAGGACGAAATTTCCTACAAAAATATGAAATTAATTTTTAAATTGGAACAAGTTTGTGGCCGCGGTCAAGACTTTTCGACCATTTTGGACCCTGGCGTCCTCTCCTCTGCACTCTGCCCGGTCATGTGACTCACTCTAGCCAACTGACAGTTCCGCAATACACACCCATTATAAACCGTCAGCGGGAGCAGAGAAAACAGTCAAACTTAAACTGCCGTAATTCAAAAACGGTACAAGATAGCCAAATAGTGTAAATACGAGATTTATAGAGCCGACTCTTGTGCCTCGTTTAAACTTTGAATTACGTCTGTAACTTACACGATGTCCGAGCGGCGTTACCTCAAATAGGTGTGGGTTTTTATCGATTTCTCCATTGGATTGAATGTGGATTTCTCTGTCTGCCTGCATTTTGGTCTGATCATGACACAGCTGCCAGTACTCATGTATTAGCGCAGTACTCATGACACTCACACACTAGGACATCCTGGGCCTTTCAAAATAAAAGCCCAAAACTCTTACCAACTGAAAGCACCGAAAAATACCCTTACAAATGGGAAAAATGGATGAATTGTCTGCACTTCAGTGACATCGTGGCGGACCGGCACCGGTGCGAGGGCCGACCAACGCTGCTTGCAGCTTTAATTTATTTATTTTTTTCTCTACAATGACAATAAAGGTGTTCTGTTCTGTTCCAAAATGTCACATGTGGTGCAAGTAAAATCAGAATACAGTTGTCCCTCGCTATACCGCGGTTCACCTTTCACAGCCTCGCAGTTTCGCGGATTTTTTTAGTGCAATTTTGCATGTTTTTTTTTTTTTTTTTTTTTTTTTACTGGACTTATTTTTCTACGAAGGTTTGAACTTTGAGAGTTTAAACAAGAGAGAAAAGTGAGAAAATGTTAATGCCTGTCTGAGAAAAGTGTATAAAGTGTGTAGTGAGGGGTTTTACAGCCTTAAAACATCTAGAATAATTGTAAAAAATAAAGCTGACTACTTCGCGGATTTCGCCTATTGCGGGTTATTTTTAGAATGTAACTCCCGCAATTAACAAGGGACCACTGTACAGAGGTTTTTCAGGGGAACTTGTTTCTTTAATTGAGTGTTTGGTGCTAACATAGGAGGTGTGGGCAGGATATTCACACACACACACACACACACACACACACAGGGATCGTTCAAAATACAAACTGCTGGAGGATCACGTTATGGAGAGAAAGGCCTTTTCAAATGATGGAATATTCAAAAATCTGTGATGATTTCATTGGTTGGCATTTTTATTTACACCACCAAACACAGTATGAATATCTTTTTTTTTTTTTTTTTTTTTTTTTTTTGCAGGCAGGAAAATAAATGGGGTTTTGATATGAAAATGTGAAGCCATAAGTTGTTCTTTGGATTTGTGGTGACAAAGATGCAGAAAATGGTTTTACAGTCGGCTGTGCCTTTAAAGTCTTAATGAAACGACATTTTCAGAGCCTCTTGCCTCTTTACTGAGATGCATCTCCTGTTGGAAACACCACAATCGCTTTTATTTGTTGAGTTTTGAAGGTGAAGATGAAACATGAAGGTTTCTCCATAGATTTTCCATCTTCCAGGAGGTGAAAGTGATGAGAAATATATAGAAAAATAAATCTGTGCCTTTGTTATGGCATAAACTGTCAAACTGCTGTGTGCTGTGACAGTGTGAATCAGCTCAAAGGTGAATAAAAAAGAGGTGATTTTCTCCTTTCTCATGGTTTTGGTTCTGTATTTTTTACAGTGCTCCGGCTGCAGCCTGCGCTCCGGCGGCCGGGTCGCTGTGTTTTTGCTGCTCCGCTCGGCGGGAGCGGATCTGAGCGCTGAACCGAGGCAAAGCAGAGTAATTGTCTCTTTCCTCCTTAACAGGATTAGAGTCCAGCGGTGTGGCGGGTTCAGGCCTCCGCTCCACCGCCGTCTGCAGCCGGCCCGAGGCTGCCAGCTGGACAACAGCTAGCGTTAGCCGCGGTCACTGAGCCCGCCAAGGTGATCTAATGCTGGGGAGGGAGGGAGAGAGAGAAAGAGAGAGAGAGAGAGAGAGAGAGAGAGAGAGAGAGAGAGAGAGAGAGAGAGAGAGAGAGACTCTGCATGTTTCTGTGTCCTGAGGAAAAAGGAGTTTGTTCCAAAAGGAGATGTGCTCCACAGGAAGCTGCAGCAGGTAAACAGCTGCTCACCTTTGCTCTGTTTTTCTGCTTTTTGTGGCTTAATATACCAGGACTTCTGCCCTTCCCATAATCCTTTGTGTTGTTCCGGTCAGATCGGTGTCATGAGGTCACATGGGGAGGGCAACTCGGTTGTAACTTTGAACATTCAAAGTGTTGGAGTCACTGCTGGACTCCAACACTTTGGTTGTTGTTGTGGTCTGACTGGACCATTATTCATGACTGAGACTGGACTGGACCAGTGACGCTGCACCAGTCCAGTCCAGTCCAGTCCAGTCCAGTGTCAGTGTCAGTGTCAGTGTCAGTGTTGATGTCTGTGTCAGTCACACCACTGACGGACTGAACAAAAGTCAAAGTGGAGAGGAAACACAAGAGAAACACAGAGAAAAGAGGAGAAAAGAAACGACGAGCCCTCCTGATGCTCCCTGAAGTGTTTGGTGCTGCAGCCGGGGACCCTCCACCCACCCTCCGCCGACCCCGCAGCAGCGCCGGCGGCCGATGATGATGGAGGCGAGGCGTGGGACCCAAACCCAAACCCCAACTCTAACTTGGTGCGAGGCCCACGAATGATTCATCCACTGCCTCTTCGCCCTGATCCCTTTGTTCAGTGTGTACAGTGTGTTCGGTGTGTTCGGTGTGTTTGGTGTGTTCGGTGTGTTCAGTGTGTTCAGTGTGTTCGGTGTGTTCGGTGTGTTTGGTGTGTTTGGTGTGTTCGGTGTGTTCGGTGTGTTTGTGTGTTCGGTGTGTTTGTGTGTTCGGTGTGTTTGTGTGTTTGGTGTGTTCAGTGTGTTCGGTGTGTTTGGTGTGTTTGGTGTGTTTGTGTGTTCGGTGTGTTCGGTGTGTTTGTGTGTTTGGTGTGTTTGTGTGTTTGTGTGTTCGGTGTGTTCGGTGTGTTTGTGTGTTTGGTGTGTTCAGTGTGTTCGGTGTGTTTGTGTGTTCGGTGTGTTTGTGTGTTCGGTGTGTTTGTGTGTTTGGTGTGTTCAGTGTGTTCGGTGTGTTTGGTGTGTTTGTGTGTTCGGTGTGTTTGTGTGTTTGTGTGTTCGGTGTGTTCAGTGTGTTAAGTGTGTTCGGTGTGTTTGGTGTGTTTGTGTGTTCGGTGTGTTCGGTGTGTTCGGTGTGTTTGTGTGTTTGTGTGTTCGGTGTGTTCGGTGTGTTTGTGTGTTTGGTGTGTTTGTGTGTTCGGTGTGTTTGTGTGTTCGGTGTGTTTGGTGTGTTCGGTGTGTTTGTGTGTTCGGTGTGTTTGTGTGTTTGTGTGTTCGGTGTGTTTGGTGTGTTTGTGTGTTCGGTGTGTTTGTGTGTTCGGTGTGTTTGGTGTGTTCGGTGTGTTTGTGTGTTCGGTGTGTTTTTGTGTTTGTGTGTTTGTTGTGTTTGTGTGTTCAGTGTGTTCAGTGTGTTCGGTGTGTTTGTGTGTTCAGTGTGTTCGTGTGTTCGGTGTGTTCGGTGTGTTCGGTGTGTTTGGTGTGTTTGGTGTGTTTGGTGTGTTCAGTGTGTTCGGTGTGTTTGTGTGTTCGGTGTGTTTGTGTGTTCGGTGTGTTTGTGTGTTTGGTGTGTTCAGTGTGTTCGGTGTGTTTGGTGTGTTTGGTGTGTTTGTGTGTTCGGTGTGTTCGGTGTGTTTGTGTGTTTGGTGTGTTTGTGTGTTTGTGTGTTCGGTGTGTTCGGTGTGTTTGTGTGTTTGGTGTGTTCAGTGTGTTCGGTGTGTTTGTGTGTTCGGTGTGTTTGTGTGTTCGGTGTGTTTGTGTGTTTGGTGTGTTCAGTGTGTTCGGTGTGTTTGGTGTGTTTGTGTGTTCGGTGTGTTCGGTGTGTTTGTGTGTTTGTGTGTTCGGTGTGTTCGGTGTGTTCGGTGTGTTTGTGTGTTTGGTGTGTTCAGTGTGTTCGGTGTGTTTGTGTGTTTGTGTGTTCGGTGTGTTCGGTGTGTTTGTGTGTTTGGTGTGTTTGTGTGTTCGGTGTGTTCGGTGTGTTTGTGTGTTTGTGTGTTCAGTGTGTTCGGTGTGTTTGTGTGTTTGGTGTGTTCAGTGTGTTCGGTGTGTTTGTGTGTTTGTGTGTTCGGTGTGTTCGGTGTGTTTGTGTGTTTGGTGTGTTTCTGTGTTCAGTGTGTTCGGTGTGTTCGGTGTGTTTGTGTGTTCGGTGTGTTCGGTGTGTTTGTGTGTTCGGTGTGTTCGGTGTGTTCGGTGTGTTTGTGTGTTTGTGTGTTCGGTGTGTTCGGTGTGTTTGTGTGTTTGGTGTGTTTGTGTGTTCGGTGTGTTTGGTGTGTTCGGTGTGTTTGTGTGTTCGGTGTGTTCGGTGTGTTCGGTGTGTTTGTGTGTTCGGTGTGTTTGTGTGTTTGTGTGTTTGTTGTGTTTGTGTGTTCAGTGTGTTCGGTGTGTTCGGTGTGTTTGTGTGTTCAGTGTGTTCGGTGTGTTTGTGTGTTCAGTGTGTTCGGTGTGTTTGTGTTTTCGTGTGTTCGGTGTGTTCAGTGTGTTCGGTGTGTTCGGTGTGTTCGGTGTGTTTGTGTGTTCAGTGTGTTTGTGTGTTCAGTGTGTTTGGTGTGTTTGGTGTGTTCAGTGTGTTTGTGTGTTCGGTGTGTTCGGTGTGTTCAGTGTGTTTGGTGTGTTTGGTGTGTTCAGTGTGTTTGTGTGTTCAGTGTGTTTGTGTGTTCAGTGTGTTTGTGTGTTCGGTGTGTTCAGTGTGTTTGTGTGTTTGTGTGTTCGGTGTGTTCAGTGTGTTTGGTGTGTTTGGTGTGTTCAGTGTGTTCAGTGTGTTTGTGTGTTTGTGTGTTCGGTGTGTTCAGTGTGTTTGTGTGTTCAGTGTGTTTGTGTGTTCAGTGTGTTTGTGTGTTCGGTGTGTTCAGTGTGTTTGTGTGTTCGGTGTGTTCGGTGTGTTTGTGTGTTTGGTGTGTTTGGTGTGTTCAGTGTGTTCAGTGTGTTGGTGTGTTCGGTGTGTTTGGTGTGTTCGGTGTGTTCGGTGTGTTTGTGTGTTCAGTGTGTTTGTGTGTTCGGTGTGTTTGTGTGTTCAGTGTGTTTGTGTGTTTGGTGTGTTCAGTGTGTTCAGTGTGTTTGTGTGTTTGGTGTGTTCAGTGTGTTTGTGTGTTCGGTGTGTTTGTGTGTTCAGTGTGTTTGTGTGTTTGGTGTGTTCAGTGTGTTCGGTGTGTTCGGTGTGTTCGGTGTGTTCGGTGTGTTCGGTGTGTTCGGTGTGTTTGTGTGTTTGTTGTGTTTGTGTGTTCAGTGTGTTCAGTGTGTTCGGTGTGTTTGTGTGTTCAGTGTGTTCGGTGTGTTCGGTGTGTTTGTGTGTTCAGTGTGTTTGTGTGTTTGTGTGTTTGTGTGTTTGTGTGTTCGGTGTGTTTGTGTGTTTGTTGTGTTTGTGTGTTCAGTGTGTTCAGTGTGTTCGGTGTGTTTGTGTGTTTGTGTGTTCAGTGTGTTCGCTGTGTTTGTTGTGTTTGTGTGTTCAGTGTGTTTGTGTGTTTGTGTGTTCAGTGTGTTCGGTGTGTTTGTTGTGTTTGTGTGTTCAGTGTGTTCGGTGTGTTTGTTGTGTTTGTGTGTTCAGTGTGTTCGGTGTGTTCAGTGTGTTCGGTGTGTTTGTGTGTTCAGTGTGTTCAGTGTGTTCAGTGTGTTCGGTGTGTTTGTGTGTTTGGTGTGTTTGTGTGTTCGGTGTGTTTGTGTGTTTGTGTGTTTGTTGTGTTTGTGTGTTCAGTGTGTTCAGTGTGTTCGGTGTGTTTGTGTTTTCGTGTGTTCAGTGTGTTCAATGTGTTCAGTGTGTTCGGTGTGTTTGTGTTTTCGTGTGTTCAGTGTGTTCGGTGTGTTCAGTGTGTTCGGTGTGTTTGTGTGTTCAATGTGTTCAGTGTGTTCGGTGTGTTTGTGTGTTTGGTGTGTTTGTGTGTTCGGTGTGTTTGTGTGTTCGGTGTGTTCGGTGTGTTTGTTGTGTTTGTGTGTTCAGTGTGTTCAGTGTGTTGGTGTGTTCAGTGTGTTGGTGTGTTCAGTGTGTTCAATGTGTTCAGTGTGTTCGGTGTGTTCGGTGTGTTCAGTGTGTTCAGTGTGTTCAGTGTGTTCAGTGTGTTCTGTGTGTTCGGTGTGTTTGTTGTGTTTGTGTGTTCAGTGTGTTCAGTGTGTTTGTGTGTTCGGTGTGTTTGTTGTGTTTGTGTGTTCAGTGTGTTCAGTGTGTTTGTGTGTTCAGTGTGTTGGTGTGTTCGCTGTGTTTGTTGTGTTTGTGTGTTCAGTGTGTTTGTGTGTTTGTGTGTTCAGTGTGTTCGGTGTGTTTGTTGTGTTTGTGTGTTCAGTGTGTTCGGTGTGTTTGTTGTGTTTGTGTGTTCAGTGTGTTCGGTGTGTTCAGTGTGTTCGGTGTGTTTGTTGTGTTTGTGTGTTTGTGTGTTCAGTGTGTTCGCTGTGTTTGTTGTGTTTGTGTGTTCAGTGTGTTTGTGTGTTTGTGTGTTCAGTGTGTTCGGTGTGTTTGTGTGTTCGGTGTGTTCGGTGTGTTTGTGTGTTTGTTGTGTTCAGTGTGTTCAGTGTGTTCGGTGTGTTTGTGTGTTTGTGTGTTCAGTGTGTTCGCTGTGTTTGTTGTGTTTGTGTGTTCAGTGTGTTTGTGTGTTTGTGTGTTCAGTGTGTTCGGTGTGTTTGTTGTGTTTGTGTGTTCAGTGTGTTCGGTGTGTTTGTTGTGTTTGTGTGTTCAGTGTGTTCGGTGTGTTCAGTGTGTTCGGTGTGTTTGTGTGTTCAGTGTGTTCAGTGTGTTCAGTGTGTTCGGTGTGTTTGTGTGTTTGGTGTGTTTGTGTGTTCGGTGTGTTTGTGTGTTTGTGTGTTTGTTGTGTTTGTGTGTTCAGTGTGTTCAGTGTGTTCGGTGTGTTTGTGTTTTCGTGTGTTCAGTGTGTTCAATGTGTTCAGTGTGTTCGGTGTGTTTGTGTTTTCGTGTGTTCAGTGTGTTCGGTGTGTTCAGTGTGTTCGGTGTGTTTGTGTTTTCGTGTGTTCAGTGTGTTCAATGTGTTCAGTGTGTTCGGTGTGTTTGTGTTTTCGTGTGTTCAGTGTGTTCGGTGTGTTCAGTGTGTTCGGTGTGTTTGTGTGTTCAATGTGTTCAGTGTGTTCGGTGTGTTTGTGTGTTTGGTGTGTTTGTGTGTTCGGTGTGTTTGTGTGTTCGGTGTGTTCGGTGTGTTTGTTGTGTTTGTGTGTTCAGTGTGTTCAGTGTGTTGGTGTGTTCAGTGTGTTGGTGTGTTCAGTGTGTTCAATGTGTTCAGTGTGTTCGGTGTGTTCGGTGTGTTCAGTGTGTTCAGTGTGTTCAGTGTGTTCAGTGTGTTCTGTGTGTTCGGTGTGTTTGTTGTGTTTGTGTGTTCAGTGTGTTCAGTGTGTTTGTGTGTTCGGTGTGTTTGTTGTGTTTGTGTGTTCGGTGTGTTTGTTGTGTTTGTGTGTTCAGTGTGTTGGTGTGTTCAGTGTGTTCAGTGTGTTCAATGTGTTCAGTGTGTTCGGTGTGTTCGGTGTGTTCAGTGTGTTCAGTGTGTTCAGTGTGTTCAGTGTGTTCTGTGTGTTCGGTGTGTTCAGTGTGTTCAGTGTGTTCAGTGTGTTCAGTGTGTTTGTGTGTTCGGTGTGTTTGTTGTGTTTGTGTGTTCGGTGTGTTTGTTGTGTTTGTGTGTTCGGTGTGTTCTGTGTGTTCGGTGTGTTTGTTGTGTTTGTGTGTTCGGTGTGTTTGGTGTGTTTGTGTATTCAGTGTGTGTTCGGTGTGTGTTCGGTGTGTTTGTGTGTTCAGTGTGTTCGGTGTGTTTGGTGTGTTTGTGTGTTCGGTGTGTTTGTGTGTTTGTGTGTTCGGTGTGTTTGTGTGTTTGTGTGTTTGGTGTGTGTTCAGTGTGTTTGTGTGTTTGTGTGTTCGGTGTGTTTGTGTGTTCGGTGTGTTTGGTGTGTTTGTGTGTTTGTGTGTTTGGTGTGTGTTCAGTGTGTTTGTGTGTTTGTGTGTTCGGTGTGTTTGTGTGTTTGTGTGTTTGGTGTGTGTTCAGTGTGTTTGTGTGTTTGTGTGTTCGGTGTGTTTGTGTGTTTGTGTGTTTGGTGTGTGTTCAGTGTGTTTGTGTGTTTGTGTGTTCGGTGTGTTTGTGTGTTCGGTGTGTTTGTGTGTTCGGTGTGTTTGTGTGTTATGTCTTCTGTTGTTTCTACATATTTTACTGTTTCTGTGTCTTCCTTTGTTTTATCTCTGTTTTTAAATATCTGTGGGAAAGAACCTGCAGTGAATTGGGATCTTATTTCAGATTACTGAGGAATATCACATTAATAATCCCAGCAGTTTGGTCACTTTGAGTCGGCTAAAGGTGTAGGTGACGTCCTGAATATCGGAGAGGTTTGTTTACGTGTTGGCCCACGCAGTGCTGAGTCTGAGCGCCCGTCTCACGTGACGCAGTGGAGCAATTAACGAGGCAGGGCATTGTGGGAAGAGCTGAAACCCCCAAAACAAACGTGACAAGAGTCAAAACAAGAGTCGACCTTTTTCCACTGCGAGGCGTTCAATGCACCCAGGGAAAAAAAAGGCTTCGGGCAGAAAAAACAGCCACTCACAACAACACACTGCTGCTTTCTTTTATTTCTTTTTTTTTTTTTTTTTTTAAATCTGACCCTTCACAGGGGTCACGTTTCCAAACTTAAAATGCACATTACTGTTTGTGAGTGTCTGAGCTCGGGACTCTTCTGGGCGTCGGTGTGTGTCGCTCCCAGCCAATCACAGCGCAGCGCCGTGCCAGATCGACCACACCACAGCCAATAGGAATCTAAGAAAACCGCGGACAAGAAAAAAAGAGGAAAGGTAGCGAGGAGAAACGGCGAGCGGACAAAATTGGGTCGGCTTTCACCCGAGGGGGGGCGCTGAGGGAGAGGAGGAGGAGGAAGAGTTTTAGTTTTTTTTTTTTTTTTCCTAGGACAGCGAAGTCACATTTGGCCAGGGGTGCTAATGGTTAATATTTGCAGTGTCCAGCACTCAGATCAGCACCACTGCTCTCCCACAACATCCCATAATAACATCCTACATAACAGCTGGGAGAGGGGGCGGAGCTAAACTAGATCACATTTTTCAAAATAGGTGAAGTGTCCCTTTAACAGGGTGGTCCATCCATACATACATACTATCCAGCTCCAGCTATACATCATGTAACCCAGCCTCTGTGTGTGTGTGTGTGCATGTGTGTGTGTGTGTGTGTGTGTGTGTGTGTGTGTGTGTGAACCTGATCTGATAATAACGTGTGGTCGGAGCAGCAGAAACAGGCTGATGAGTGGAGACAAACACAAGATGGATGAGAGCTGACATCATGACGCTCGTAAGGTTACATGTTCTGATGGAGGCCGCATGAAACCGCCTGGGGAGCTGCGGTGAGAGCGCCGTGTGTGTGTGTGTGTGTGTGTGTGTGTGTGTGTGTAGGGGGGGGGCTTTACATCTCCAGTCACTGTCACTGTATCACTGTTACTGTACTCGCATTAAACACACCCTAAACATATGCACACACACACATGCATGTCCGGGCCCAGCACATACATGAGCACACACACACACACACACACACACACACACACACACACCAGGCTTGTGTCTGTGTGGTTTACAGCACACACACACACACACACCACAGTAGACAGCAGACAGTTGATGAGGTGCCAGGGTTTCAGCAGGTTGACCGCAGACATGAAAAGCTGCTGCGAGTTCAAAGCCCCCCCTTCCCTCCCCCTCCCTCCACCCCCCCCCCCCCCTCCCCCGCCCCCCCTCACCTCTCCGTTACCTCTCCCCCTCACCTTCACACGTTAATGACACTAATTACAAGCAATTACTCGACATATCTTCCCCCGCGCCCCGCGGCTGCCTCCCAGCTGACCCGCCCGGGCTGCAGACCCCGACCCCGCCGCCGCGCCGCTGCCCCCCGTGGTGGAGGCAGGAACTACAACAACATGCGGCAGCGCTGTTGCTGATTGGCTGCCGGCTCTGAGAAGCCCCTCCTCCTCTCTCTCTCTCTCTCTCTCTCTCTCTCTCTCTCTCTCTCTCCCACACCGGCTCAGTGCAGGAATATTGCATGTTTATTTTGTGTTGATTTATTTTCTGCTTTTCATATCTGCTTTATTACTACTTTTGTTTTCTTATTTTGAGTTTGATTTTGTAGATTTGTAGATTTATTTATTTTTTAAAAGAAATGGGACAGTACATGTTAATGCACATATAATCTATCGAGCGCTGCAAGTTGGTGAGGTTTATGATTTTATTTTATTGTTATACTGTATGAAGCCCTTGTGTGACATGAATTTGTTTGAAAAGTGCTATATACTGTAAATAAAGTCTGACTGATTAATTGTTTGATGTGCATGCAATATTGATTTTGCGGTCCTAACCAAACCATACAGTGATTAGTTTTGTGTGATGTGAGCTTGGTCTTAGTTTGATTCATGAGCACTGATGTTCTAGTAGAAAATAAAATACATTATATTTATTTATTTATTTATTTATTTTTAAAGTTCAATTCTCTAACTTCATCTTCCCAAACACATCATCAGAATGGATTTCTGGATATTGCAAACAGCCCAAACATGTAGAATCAAATCTTAGTTTCTATGAGGTTGTATAGTTATGGCTGAACATTTTTTTTTACAGTTTCTCTAATGACGTTTTCTCCAGTTCATGTGGCTGAGAAGCTTTTTGTGTTGCTGTACTTTATTGAATACAGTTTAATGTCAGTAATTGTGCTTTTCCTTCATTGTGTTTTTGCTGCAGTTTTGTATTTGAAAACAGAAAACAGATTTAACCTCAGAAAGCGATAAACTGTGTTTCCATTCCCGTCTCCTTTATTTAGACATTTCTCATTTTCCCACTTCAGACAATCCAGTTTGAGCTCTGAGCTCTCGTCCTCAAAGAATCACATGGAGGAGATCGACATGGGGCGTTGGCCTCTTCTCTAAAAACGAACTCACTGAAGGTCCAAAGGCACTGGAGCCGATTTGAACGCACGGTTCAAACCGTCATTCACGTCAGGAGAGAGACAGACTGACAGAGTGTGAGTCTCCATCATGTCAGTCAACTTGCTTTGACAGTTTTCTTGAATCAAGGCTCATTTTCTTGATCCTGGTGGCTGATCTGCCTCATTCTGCCCCGTTTCAACACATTTATACTTACTTTCACTCCCTCCGGGACATAAACTGCACTCCTGTTCTTCATACAGATGACTTTTATTTAAACCACTTGTCACCTTGTTGTCACCACGTCACCACGTCACCGTCGAACTATAAGCACATACACAAACATAAATACAGAATTACCGGATAATTATACAAAAAGATATAAAATAAAAGTACAATAAAATAACTAACAATATTGCTGGCTAGCAACGTTACCTCAATGGCTGCACATAACCGTGAGGGAAATGAGTCCAGAGGAAATCTTCAGAACTTTCTTCTTCCAAATCCAGAGATAAACATAAAACTTAGTCTCTAAATGAGCAAATGTTCTCCAAAACGTAAATTAGGAGACAAAGAGGCTGCCACCACAACTTATTGACAGCTAAAAACATGTCTGAACAACGCCAGCTTAGCAGTTGTCCGTCTTCACCGCATCCAACACCAATGCATAGCAAGCGCATGTGAAAGACAGGTAGGTGTCGCACCAAGATATGTCCCCCTTGCAACAAAAACCATAACAATTAGGAATGTCCCTCATAAAATCAAAAATACAATTCAGTAATAAACCCTACATGTAAATTATCAATTTAAATCAGTTTGACCAATTGGGCTTGACAAAATAATAAAATTATCACAAAATAATGACAAATTACAATTTGGCAGTTAAAACTTACTAAAAAAAAAAAAAAAAAAAAAAAAAAACTACTAAAAACTACGAAAAAAAAAAAAATCCTGAAACAAGTGAAGCTGCACTGGGAGAAGTGGGATTATCTCATCCCGCTGGCAGAGGTTTTACCTTCGTGTGAAGAAAAATGAGATTTGAACTCTGAGGATGAGACTGAGTGACTTGATGAGATGAAGACAAACAAACTAAAGTCTGTTTTGCTTTTCTCTGTCTCTGATTCAGTTTCTGTATTTACCTTTGCCTCTGTCTCGGCGGTGAAGCAGCACCTTCACATCAGCTGACGATGCAAAAAAAAAAAAAAAAGGTTTGGGATTCGACAGGCTCCACTGAATTACCTTCATTTGTCGCCTTCTAATTTCGCTCGGATTCTGAGGCGTGGTGTGTTTGTTCAGGTTGGCCGACGTTCCCACCAGAACACGTTTACACGCTCAGCGGAGGATAAATCTCGTGTGCAGCTCGAGCTCCGGCGCTGCAGCCCAGGATTCCTCGCCGCCTAATTACACGTCTGTGGTCTCCTTATCTTATCTGTTCCAACGAGCTCAGGTCCAATTTCATCCCAATATGCAAATCCCCCTGATGTCACTACTGTAAATACATCATTATGGCAAGGGAGGCGGAGGAGCCGACACAAACATCTCCACCGAGGCTAATCCAGCGCAGGGCGGATCATTCATTTACACTGAATTACACTGATTTACTCCAATTACAGCTCTTTCATATTACGGGGTATTTTTTAAAAAGGCTCTTTTGATGTTTAATAAAAGGGAGAATGAGTCATTATTACCCATCAAACAACCACAGAAACCCCACGAGCTGTAAATCTGAGAGATTATCTGCTCACTGATCCCTCACTTTTTTTTTTTTTTTTTTTTTTTTTTTTAAAGGAAAATGCTTTTCTGACATGCAAACACACTTCAGAATAAAAGCTCTATTTCGATTTGTTTTTTCTTATGTCACAAAAATCAAATCACAGTGCGGACAAGCTGATGTGAAACCATCCTCAACACACACACACACACACACACACACACACACACACACACACTCCTAACACAGACCTTTAAATAAAGTCTGCTTAAAAAATAACTCCGTACTTTCTATGTAAAGACTCATTTATTGATTTAGTTCTTAAATCTTACCACCTAAAAAAACCAAAAGCTTGGTCTGTTAATTAACTTACTCTCTCACTCTCACACACACACACACACTCACTAATACACAACCACTGATAACCTGAACAAACTCATTAGAGGAGAGGATTTTGACGAGCGTGTGTGTGTGTGTGTGTGTGTGTGTGTGTGTGTGATTCACTTTATAGAGAGCTGGGTAAAAAATATTTCTACTTGAGTTAAATATTTCAAACTTTCTGTGTGAAGATTTATTAATTTATGCATTTTTAAAATCCTTCCACCTTAAAAACCAAAAGCTTGTTCTGTTAATTATCTTACAATCTCTCTCTCTCTCTCTCACACACACACACACACACAAACACACACACACACATTCACTCACTAATACACAACCACTGATAACCTGAACAAACTCATTAGAGAAGAGGATTTTGACGAGTGTGTGTGTGTGTGTGTGTGTGTGTGTGTGTGTGTGTGTGTGTGTGTGTGTGTGTGCTGAGGCCTGCAGCAGTCAGCTGTCTGCGTTTGCTCTCCATCCCAAACAGAGATAAGCCCGGCGTCCTGCAGGGAGACTTGGGGCGAGTTTCTCTCCCGAACCTTCAGCTGAGCGACAAGAGGCTCACTGCAAAACCACAGAACGACAAAACGACAAAATAAAAAAATGAAAAATGAAAAATGATAAAATGATAAAATAAAAATGAAAAAATGATAAAATAAAAAAATGAAAAAATGATAAAATGATAAAATGATAAAATAAAAAAATGAAAAAATGATGAAATGAAAAAATGATAAAATGACAAAATGGTATCCACTAACAAGAATGAAGGAAGACAGAAAAGACAGCAGGAGGGATGAACGCTGAATTGTCTTTTGACTGATGAACTGCAAGCAGCAAAACTCCTGTCCAGTGTTTGGAAATATATCCTGTCAGTCATTTTAAAAGGATTACTAAGGGCTAAAATAAAAAAAATAATAATTAATTAAAAAGTCAAAAAGGCTCAGCTGGAGTCAATGTCAGATTTACAACCACGTCTGAAAACTTTTTTCTTTTTTTTATCTGTAGTCTTTGTCCTCGTGGTGTTTTCTGTTTTCGGTTTATTCATCATGTGACTTCTGATCGTCTTCATTCTGCCTCCTGTTTTATTTTATTTTATTAGCCTATTTTTTTTTTTTTTTTTCATCAGTCGCTGTAATTTATTTCTTCCTGGTTGAAGTTGTTTGCCAACATTTTCTGAAATCAGAATCTGTAAAGGAGACGACCGTCAGAGAAGGCTTCAGGTGTCTGACCCGATAAAATCCTGAATGAAAACAGCAGTCAGCACATTAAACACACACACACACACACACACACACACACACACACACACACACACACACGCTGAGTCATACAGAGAGAGATGTTCACAGACCTACACAGAGACTTTTAAAACACACACACACACACACACACATGCACACACACTCTCACCACTTTCCCCTCCACGCTCACAAAACAGAGGTGTGACTTGATGCATTTTTTTTTTTGTTTGTTTGTTTTTTTTGTTGTTGTTGTTGTTGTTTTTAAACTAATATTAGTTGGTTCCTGCAGGTGTGTGAGTGTGTGTGTTCCCTCTCTGCTCACTGCTCAGCAGCTTCAGACTGGGAGCCTCCCAGTACAACCAATCCATCTCAGTGTCACACACACTGAGTGGCTGTGTGTGTGTGTGTGTGTGTGTGTGTGTGTGTGTGTGTGCGGCTCTTCAAAATACACACACACACACACACACGCACATCTGACACCTTCAGGACACCCAGAGGGAGAACTGGAGATAACATGTGATTTATCAAACTGACATTTACAACTTATTATAACACAGACTAATTATTGTAGGAATTATGCATGACTGATTTTTTTTTTTTTTTTTTTACTTAACATTTAAAAAAATCTCACGTACCCCCTGCAGCACTCCAGTGTCCCCCTAGGGGTACACGCACCTGCATTTGAGCATCGTTCTCTCATTCTGCGGCAAAGGAGCGGCTGTTTGATTTGACCACTTTCACTCCTGTTGGAAAAATATGACTTTTCTGTCAATTAAAGGTCAAAAATGATGTAATACCCCTTTAATAATCTAAAAAAACAATGTGTAACTTTATTGACAACAGCTTCTCTGCCTCTAGAGATTCTGCTGCTGCCTGCATTTTTCATAACGAGACAAAAACAAACCTCACGTGTCGAGGAGAAGAAGGGAAACTGAAGAAACAACAAATGATGTTGCTGACGATAAATAAATGACGATAAATGCTGATGATGTTCTGTGGTTCCTACAGATCTGTGATCAGCTGCAGGTGAAGCCCCTCCTGTCTGAGTCAGCCTCATCGCGTTCACCTCGCCCGCTAAACTGCCCCGACCGAGGTCAACATGTGTGATAAACGCATTGAGTAATAAACAGCAGCACGCAAAAAAAAACAAAAAAAAAACAGGGTTCACAGAAAGGCCAAAAGCAGAACACAGAAATAACTGGGAGGGAAGCCACCGCAATGAGCAAAAAAAATAAATAAATAAATAATAATAATAATAATAATAATAATAATACATTTTATTTATAAGCGCCTTTCTCGACACTCAAGGACACTTTACAATAATAAAACAAGTACAATAAAACAACAGATAAAAGCCATACACGGTAAAAAGAAAAGAAATGGAGAAATATTTCACATCACAGAGTCAAAATGTGAGTTTCAGGTTGAAGCAGCCGCCTTATAATGTTCTGCCTCAACATCCACAAACCACACAGCTGATGATTGGCTGTGGAAAGCAAAACGTTTCCCCGCTTAGGGACTATTTTCCCCGGCGGAGGAGGAGGAGGAGGAGGAGGAGGAGGAGGGGGCGTTTCAGTTTTAAAAAGTCCTGAAAAGCCAACAGTGCTGCTGCTTTTAGGAAAACTCATGTGGAGGACTTTATTGGGCTGATGGAAAACTGGAGATCAGCAGGAGTGTGTGGGATCCTGTGTGAGATCCTGTGTGAGATCCTGTGTGAGATGTGTGTGTGATCCTGTCAGGTGTAAACCAGGAGGCCTGAGTGCATCATCAAGCTCAGGTGTGTTAGGGGAGCGGCCTGCAAGATTCAAGATTCATAATTCAAGAGTCAAGTCAGGGCGTCTGTGTGTTTTTTGTCGTTTTTGAACAGCACACTAACAGTTTTCATCAGTCGGGGTCAGTTTGAGTCCAGTCATTTAAACTTCCACAAAACGATCAGAATAAAAAGTTCTTCATATAGTATTTTTCTACATTCCTTGTTTATAATGTTTATATTGCTCTATTGGTACTTATTATCTGTACATACTGTTTATAGTGTAAATTATGCTTCGTATCTTGCTATCCACTTTGGCTGCTGTAATACGTGAAATTTCCCCACCGTGGGACTAATAAAGGAATATCTTATCTTATCTTCTTGAAACACGTCTGGGCACCGAATGTGTCTGAAAACATGTCATCCTGTTCATTTCATGACCCCGTTACATTAGGAAAAGTCATTCAACATGAAGCAAAAATCATGTATTTACCAAAGTCATAAAACATTTTTTCGCACGTTGCTTTGGTTTCCCTCCTGATTGTTTCTGTAATAATAAAACACCTTTTCGATATCGATTAGTTTATATTATATGGAGTCTTTTCCCTCATGCCTCTGTGTGTTTTATTGATTCCTCGTTGCTCCTGTGAGATGTGCGCTCCGTGCCTCCTGGCTCCCAAACGAAACGACTCAATAAATTAAAATATTACACATCAAAATATTGAAAGTTCCTCGCCGATATTTGTGGCCAAACAAAAAGGAAACTGGCTCCATCCCTTGTGTGAGAAGGTCGGTGATTTAAAGTGGTTTTTTTTCTGTGTGTGTGTGTGTGTGTGTGTGTGTGTGTGTGTGTGTCTCAGTCACAACAAAAGCAGGAATGTGAAGGATTCCCTGGCCAAGACAGAAGATCTCCTCTGATTTGTTCCTACCTGTTTGCTGTTGCAGAACACACATACCTGCTCTGTGAGGCGTGTTTTGCAAACAGCAGCACTGCAGGATGCTGCACACCTGCATGGCTCGCACACACACACACACACACACACACACACACACACACACACGCACACACACACACAGAACTTTGTATAGAATCACAAAGTTGTTGCATTTTTGTATATAAATATATACACACTCACTGGCCATACACACACTTTCTTTCTTTCTCTCTCTCTCTCTCTCTCTCTCTCTCTCTCTCTCACACACACACACACACACACACACACACAGAGAGAGCCCCATATATAGACAAGCACATAAATACAGCACATAAACACAAAGTTGTTGCATTTCTGTATATAAATACATACACACACACTGACACACACACACACACACACACACACAGAGTCAAATGCATTTATACATACACACACAAATACATTGCACTAACAGTGACATAGCAAATATTCACAAACACACACACACACACACACACTCATACACATGCAGACAGGCACAAAGCTATAGCATGTTTTCACACCTAAATACACACACATACACATACAGTGTAGCATGTGTTCATACACACATACTGAAACACACACACACACACACACACACACACACACACACACACACAGGATTCAGACAATGATTCACACATGGAAACACACACAAATACACAACAGAGCAACTGCATTCAATCAGACACACAACAACACAACAAACACTCTCACACACACACACACACACACACACACACACACTGTGAGCAGATAGCTGCTGAGTAAATAGTGTTGGGGCGTCGTGTGACGGGACGCCCTGTGCTGAGGGGTGGAACACACCAACAAGTCGGAACAATAGCCCGTTAGGAAAGCGTCTGCCGTGTCGGTGTCCTCAGGTGTTTTCACAGCCATGGCAGCGGGTTTTCGTTGGCACGGCGTGAATTAGAGCCGTCCGCTCCAAAACCAACGCAGACAGCCGCCGAGCGACCAGCAGCACGCTGGAAAAATAACCCCGAAGAAGAAAGGAGACGGAGGGGGGAGGAGGAGGAGGAGGATGGAGATGAAAGCCGGGCCAGCAGCAGAGATAATCCCCTCACCTTTTCCCTTCAGGTGTTTTTTCTCGAGGTGTTTCTTGACGACGGGCGGGCGGGGCGCCGCGCCGCAGAGGTCGCGACCCCGCCGCCGCTCTACGCCCTCAGCTGCTGAAGCTCTGAGTCACGCGGGAGGGCTGTCGTCAGGCGGCTCGCGTGGGCACGGGCCGCCCTGCCGACGTGCCCCTGAGCAAGACGTCAAGCCCCTGCCGGGTCCACACCGTGACCTCTGACCTCATGTCATGTTTTTTATTTTTTTTATTTATTTAACCCCGTAAAAGCTGAGCAGATTCACTAGATTTCTCTCAAAAACATGGGAAAAAAGACAATGAGCAACTTCATAAAAAAAAAAAAAAATGACACAAAAATAAATAAAAAGTTACAAGAAACGGATGCAAAAACTAGAAAAAAAAAGAAAGAAAAAGAAAAAAGGGGGATGGAGGGAGGATAACCTGCAACCAAAAAAGATCCTGAAAAATTAATTAATAAGAAAATTTAAAAAAAAAAAAAAAAAATATCCAAAAATATTTTTTCCCCTGTAACATAATTTTAAAATTGTCACAATTATAAATGTAATAATTGTAATTGTAATTATAAATGTAGGTTTCTGGACATTTTTCCTCTTTCTTTTATTTTTGATAATTAAAAAAGAGGGGATAATGAAAGAAATTAAAAAGAGAAAGCTCTTTTTAATTTCTCTCTTTCTGTCTTCCTCGGCTGATTTCCAGGTCATTTTCTTGCAACTTTTTACTAATTTCTTACATATTTTCAGATCATTTCTTGCTTAGTTGCTTATTGCCTTTTTGTCCCGTGTTTTGAAAGACATCAAGCCCGTCTGCTCGGCTTCCAAAGGGTTAAACGCTTCTCAAAGGCCAAACACCTTCAAAAGGATCTGAACACAACAAACCCGACGTCTGTCCGGGTTTTAAGGCTTTCAGGGAGGCGACGGCTGCTCTGGGCCGTGACTCAGTTTAGTTTGAGCTTTTGGACGATCAGAGAAAACTGGAGAAAGTCATCATCACATACACAGCAGGTGGTAAAAGGACATTAATATTAATAATAAAAACATTATGAATCCAGCTGCAGGGTACTGTCTCTTTAAGAGCGCTGCGGCTGGCGTGAGGTCAACAGGAAGTCAGATGTCACGGCGTTTTGGCGGCGTGTTGTGAGCGGCGGCTGGCTGCCAGCTGAAGGTGATAATTAATTTGTCAGGATGTGTTTGTTTTCCTCACATTAGTGTTTAGGAACCTGCTAATATTCATCACCGCCCCACAACAAAACGCTCTCCAGCTGTTATGGCAGGTCTGAGGCTGCTGACGAGCAAAAGTCTGAAACACACCAAACATGTCCATGTGCATTTTACACACACACACACACACACACACACACACACACACACACACACACGCACACGTGTATTAGGGGTGTAACGGCTCAATAAACCCACAGTTTGGTTTGTGTTGCAGTTTTTTGTGCGATGGTTTCTGTTCTGTTTGTTTTCTACATCAGGAGGAAAAAAACACAACAAAAAACTAAAAACTAACATTTTTCAACATTTCCAGACGTGGGATAACAAAATGGAATCAATATTCAAAGGCAAAAGTCGACTCAGGCTATTTCAAACTCATCAGCTCGGTGTGTGTTTGATGGCTCTCACACTGTGGATGTGTGTCTCACTGTGGAGTGTTTTTTATTATTATTATTATTATTATTATTATTATTATTAATCTAATTTTAGACATACAGCAGCAAAAAGAAGCCCTCGGGATTACCAAACTGTGCGTTCAGATTTTGAGGGCCAATCTGTGGGCAGGGATTCATAATCTAAGGGCAGGGATTATAAATCAAAGAGCCCAGAGTGCACAGAGTCCTAAACTAAGAGTTCAGATTTACTGTTTCTCCTCAGCTGCCCCTAGGGGGCGCTCCATACATTTTCACCCTATCCCGTCTTTTCTTGTTGTTGTTGTTGTTGTTGTTTTGTTAGCAGGATATCTCAAAAAGTTCCGAGCGGATTTGCATGAAACTTTGTGGAAAGGTTGATCACGGGCCAAGGAAGGACGGACTAAAGTTTCACTCTGATTGGCCGAAGCGTGGCGTGGCAGTGGGCGTAAACGTTTGGTGACTCCACAGACGGCGTTCGTTGGTCTGCGTGCGAGTTGCTTTACGGTGCAAAGCAGTATTCAAGATTCAGATTCAAGATTCAAGATTCAAGATTCAAGATTTATTCGTCACATGCATGAATGTACAGGTACAGCAGCAGTGAAATGTAATTGCAACAACTCCAGCACTGTGCAAGTAAAAAATAAAAATAAAAAATAAAATAATAATAATAACGATGATAATAATAATAAAAAAATAATAATAATAAAAAAATAAAATAAAATAAAATAAAATAAAAATAAAGATAAAATAGAAAGAATGTATGACATTCCTATATACAATGAACAACCTGTATACAATATACAACAATATACAAAAAGTACAAATGAGTAGAGGGTAAGTACGAATGAGTAGAGGGCGCTGTTCTTCCAGAGCAGCAGAGGCTCTGGCAGCTTCCTGCAGACGACGGAAGCAGAGAAAGGACAAAGACGGGAAATGTGGTGTTAATGTGCAGAAACACCAGCAACAAGCATCCCACTGCTGCTCGGTTTATGGTGAATACCCCAGAGGTGTCCCCGTTAAACCACCACCGCTGGCAGCTTCAGCGTCACGTTTGCCCTCACAGGCTCAAACTCGGAGCAGGAAACTCTTCGCTGACCGACGGCAGAGAGGGAAAACCTTCTCATCCATTTAAAACTAATTTCCTGCATTTTCCCTCAACCTCGCCTGGCTCAGCGTGGACCAATCAGCTCGCAGAAATTCAGTTGTGAAAGTGGACTGCAGTTCTTGCGGTGAAGCCGTCCCAGCCCGTCCCGCCCCCAGCTTCATGCATCATCCCTGAAACACACACACTGAAACACACACATTCAACGTGTTAGCGCCTGGAAGGCCTCAGGTCCTGCCTCTGTTTTCTCTTTAAAATTTCACTAATTTTGTTCTGCATTGTGCTTTTTAGATTTCAAAACTCTCTCACTTTGACGTTTTTTCACCCTTTTTTTTTTTTTTTTTTTTTATTCCGTCTGAAGCGAGGTGTGAAAACCAAACAGAAACACGGTGGTAACGTGTCAGCCGACCACAGAAATGTGTGGAATTTGGTTGGAATCATTTATCATTTATCTTTGCCCGGCGCAAGTGACATCAATAAAGTGTGCGGTTTGGCCGTGGAAAAAAAATGAACGTACAGTAACAATAAATCAAATGCACCCATCCAAGCGCTGTCTGTGTGTGTGTGTGTGTGTGTGTGTGTGTGTGTGTGTGTGTGTGTGTGTGCAGCAGGGTTGTAGAGCAACCTGTGGAAATCAAAGAGCGTATGTGACCTGCTGTCTGTGTTGCTGGGATGAAGCTGGACATCAGGGAACATCATGACGACGTCTGATGAATGAACCTTTTGGATCCTGAGCAAATTCACTGGATTTTCACTTGTTTTAAAAACACGAGAGGGGAAAAAAGGCGATGGGCAAATTCACAAGAAACGACTTGAAAATGATCGAGAAGCTCGTAAAAAGTGACAAGAAAATGATCAGAGAATCAGCAAAAAAAAAAGAAAAATGTAAATAAATAATAAAAGACCAGAAAATCACCAAAAATGACTTGAAAATTACATACAAATATATTTTTTTTAATGAAAAGGCATTTAACCTATAAAGCCTGAACTATGAAAGAATTGGCAGAAAATTCCAATTTTTTGACACTGAATTTAGTCCTATAACAAAATATATATGAAGAGCTCATTTGCAAAA
This sequence comes from Myripristis murdjan, assembly GCF_902150065.1. Lineage (NCBI taxonomy): Eukaryota > Metazoa > Chordata > Actinopteri > Holocentriformes > Holocentridae > Myripristis > Myripristis murdjan. Next base: position 30,973,552 of record NC_043994.1, on the reverse strand, counting down.
ACAGATATCTCCATTTGAATTTATTAAACCTTTTTAAACTTTTTTGAATTTTATTAAAATTTACTTTATATTTATTTCTATTTTTTATATGTTTATTTAGCCTGGCATAATTTTTATTATCCTAAATCATGCTTTGTATGTGTGTGTGTACTGAAAAAGGTGTATTCATTTTAAGAATGGCTTCTATCTGTTTTTGCAAATGAACTCTTCATATATAAAAAAAGAAAAATCAAAAAATATGTTATTACCCGACCTTTCTGGTGTATGATATATGATGTGTACTTGAAGTGCCAGTGGTATGGTCCAGTTTGAACAGGGTATTGATTAAACTGAAAACGAAAAACAGAATTGAAAATGTGTATCATATATGATACGAATGGCTTTATGGGGTTAAATTCATGTATTCCTCATTTTGCTGAAGACCCCCCGGAATACCCTCGAGGTCCCCTGAGGGTCCCCGGACCTCACAGTGAAAACCACGTCACTAAAATGACGGTGAGCTCATTCATATTCTCACACACGGAGAGAAGCATTGGGTGAAAAATGGATTTGTTTCTGCTGGAGAGGCGTGAGCTCAGCATTAAAGTTCACGTCTCTGCGGGACGTCCCGGTGACGGGGGTGTGCGTCCTGGAGGAACCTCGTCTCTGCTCCTGTTTGTCTCCGGGCTTACAGCCGAACAAAGATGGTCTTAAAGTTAAGATGCTTTGGGAAACTGCGCGCTCTCTGTTCCTCGGCGGAGTCGAGGCTTAAAGCTTCGAGGGTTTAGGCGTCTTCAGGCCTCCGAGCCTCCCGGGGGTCGGGGGGTTCGGGGGGTTCGGGGGGTTTGGGGGGTTTCGGGGGCTTTTGTAGACAACCTTGGGAGCCTTTGTCACTCAGCTGGGTGTATTATAGCCGTCAGCACTTTGCTTATATGTAATTAGTGTCGGGGTCAAAGGTCAGAGGCGGGATTTAAGCCTGAGACGTCCTGGTCAGTCCAAATCCCCCTGGACTCTGGGGACGGAAACCCCTCTGCTGACAGATCTGAGGCCACACACACACACACACACACACACACACGCACGCACACATACACAAACACACACACATTAAGAAAGCTCAGTTAAGCACAAACACAAACATGCAGGACTAACATGAACACACACACACACACACACACACACTCACACATGTTCTTGGTCTTCTGTCTTTGTGAGGATGTTATATTGGCCTCATTGATTTTTTACAGCCTTTTGCGAATCGTAACCATAACTAACGTCTGACCCAAACCTGCACCCAAAAACTCACCTCACGAGCCGCCGGGACGACCGAAATGATAGACGGGACAGGTGTGTGTGTACGGAGCCTGACCGTAAACAAACTTAGACCCTCAGTGTGTCTTAAACTCGGCCCAAACCGATCAAAAACCAAATCTTAACCATTTCAGGAGAAAATTGAATAAAAACTTAATAACCTGATCTTAACCTCAGACCCTAAATAACTCATAAATTCGACCCAAACCTAATCTAATCTAGAAATGGGCCTTTAATCTTCACCATAACCCACATATGCCAAACCCAAACCATTACCCTAACTTTAACCTTAACTTAACCTTAACTTAACCTTACTCTAACCTTAACCCTAACCTTAACTTAAAGCTCCTTCTAATCCCACAAACCAGGAAGCCGGGCTTTGCCTCTGCAGTTGTGAGCACCAAAATGTCCCCACTGGTTGGAAACTGGTTCTGGTCCTCACTATGTTTAAGACACACACATCATGCATGCACACACATACACACACACACACACACAAGCACACACCCTCTTCCTTTTTCCATTTGGTTGTATTACACAACAGCGGATCACGCCAGATGATTACCTGTAGCCGGAAGGTGAATAACAACAGCGGTGTCTCTGACAACATGACTGCCAGGCCAAACACACACACACACACACACACACACACACACATGCAGGACCCACCCACCTGTGCCAGCCTCTACACAAACATGAAAAGCTATAATTTAATATCCATGGAGGGTTGAATCGAGGGCAGCTGGCCTCGGCTGGAGATCCTCGACGACGTTTCTTCTAATATTTATTCTAATTTTAATTCCAGCGGATGTGAAGAATAACCGTGACCCGGCTGACGGAGAGCCTTCACACCCGGTGGGAAGTAATAAAGCACAAAATACTTATTAAAATACTTAGTTAGAGTACTTAAGTAGATTGCATGTATTGCTCTGAGGATGTTTTACACATTTTATCACAATCATCTTTACTTTCTACTCCTTACATTTTCAAATCAGGCGCGTTACTGTAGTTTTAATGCATTTGTCAAAACGTATTGATTAATTTTATTTTGCATCGTTCGCCCTCCCAACATCAAGGCCAATTTCAGCCTAGCCTTTTATTTTTTTGTTCTTTATTATTACATGTTTGCACTAAAAGGAGCTGCTCTTAATCTCATTGTACATGTGTATAGTGACAATAAAGGCATTCTATTCTATTCTATTCTATTCTATTCTAGATGGACGGGACAGTAACACGCAGGTGCCGATCAACAGTTTATTGTCTTTTATTTTATTCAAAGTTAAAATTATTTAAGTGTAACTGGTTCAGTGAGACAGCCGGCTGGAGGAATAGAAATGTCCTTTGAGTGCATTTCAGAGGCTGCACTGTTGACTTTTATTTGAGTAGAGTCTTTTTTTTTTTTTTTTTTTTTTTTTTTAACACAAGTATCTGAACTTCTACTGGAGTAAAGAATGTGTGTACTTTTGCCACCTCTGATCTTCACAGACACCTATAATTTAATCGTCATAAACGCCCGAGTGTGTGGAAAGTTCAGCAGAAGCCGCAACCTGGAGGCTTCTTCCTGCTTGTACCTGCAACACACACACACACACACACACACACACACACACACACACACACGCCTGCACTTTTGTCATGTGAGGCTGTGTAAACAAGAGAAGAAATAAACTGCAGGATGGAGGAGGAATAAGCAGGTTCAGGTTCAGGTTGATGTCAAACTGCACAGCTGGAGGCACAACACACTTTTTTTTTTATATACAGTTGATTTTTTTTTTCTTTTTCAAATCGTGCCCACATTTAATCCCGTGTTTTTCATTAATCTGGTTTCATTTTACGTATTTATTTATTCTTCTGACAAATTTTCCTTTGATTTTGATTAATCTGAACTGTGTAATTTCTGATTTTCAAAAGTCTAAGTGATATAGAATAAAGATTTTTTGCTGTTGTTATTATTATTATTATTATTATTATTATTATTATTATTCTTATTAAAGGTGCATTATGAAAAATTTCCAAAGGTGAGACTCGACTGCTTCTTGCTGCTCTAACGTCCACAGATGATGCTCTACGTGTCTCATACTGTTGAACTCAATGTTCCTCATGTTTTATATTTCACCTGATCTCCAACAATCCATTTATTGCCATTTTGAAATACTGCAAAGCTGACAGATTTTTCCAAGTAATCTGCACCAATTATCAGCTTCCACCTCTCCCCTAAAGCAAATGCAGCTTTGTTGTGCTGCTGCTATAAACATTCCAGCCGCGTTGACGCAACCAGTTTAATCTGAGTGTAGGTGTTGCTTTCAAACGAGCTGAACACTGTAGAGGTTTGCATCCCACGGTTTGGCCTGGAGATAGAAACAAACGATTATGAGGAAAATAAAGACTGGAGCACTGCGGCTTTCTTATTTATTTATTATTCCACTTCAGTGTGGAAGCAGCCAAACTCTTCAAGTCTTCATGTGTTTTACCGTTTTGTCAATAAAACATGAACAGTTGACTACTGCCATAAAAATACCACAAATCATTTGCTTTAATATCATGCATTCTGTTATTATAGACATTTCCATCTATTTTAAATGAAATAGTGTAATTTTGGAATAATATACTGTGCAGCTGACATTCATTTTTCATGGCGACCTCAATAGTTTCTAATGAGTCCTAAAAGATGTTCAGCACATTGGAAGACTGTGGATCTGTGCATCATTACAGTAAAACATCGGCACAGTGTATTAGCTTCCAATCATTTTCCTGTGCATCATTTTATCTTGTTAAGCCACAACTTAAAAAAAAAAAAAAAAAAAAAAAAAAAAAAAAAGCACCGTCAGTCATTTGGATTTCATTTCAGATCCTCCAAAATGAAAAAGCAGCAACATCCGCTGTTTCATTCTCTGCAGAAATCACCAACAAAACAACAAAAGCACTGACAGGTGAAGCTAAACTAACGCAGCAGCAGGTAAACACAGCAGGTATAGGCTGTAAGTTGCTATAAGTGTGACTGAAAATGACATGTGCCACAGTGACTTTTCTTTGTCTTTATTCTCCTGCACACGTTTGTCTGTCCGTTCTCCTCAGTGTTGAACTCAGGGATTTTCAAACAGAGGCTCCTGCAGCCTGGAAACACGTCCATGCATTAAGAGAGGGCGGAAAATTTGAAATCATGCAACGTAGGCACAATTTCTACATGCATACTTTTTTGAAAACTTTATTTCGGGACAAATAGTATCTCCTTTTTTTAAATGATTCATTTACATTAGGATCCAAATAAGTTATCATCATAACCGGTGTTCTCTCTGGGGCCCAAAATAATCTCCTGCATTCACAGCATCACCTCGACAGTGAACTGAATAAAGGCATATAATTCTGCACAGTGCGATTCATATACAGTGAAACGTCTCCCAAGTCAGCAGCACTAACACATCCATCCTTTGTCTGCAGAAAATCACACGTACCCTGAACTGGCTTCTGTCTGAATAACTGCTCTTCTTCATTTCTGTTTTAAAACTGATCGCTCTGGTAATCTGGATTAAATGCAGCTGTAGTTCGTTCCAATCAGACAAAGCATTGGTAACATGAAGCGTCCATGAAGGCCTGTCTCTTAGCGTGATGAAGGTTCGGGAGCGGCTGTTTGAGTCTGATGTGAGGCGAGCCTGCTGCAGGTGGGTGTGTCAGTCTGGTGTCCATGGCTCTGGCCTGCAGGACCTGGCATGCTGCTAAGTCTTTTTTAATATGAGCCACAGAGCTGAGTGAGCGCTGAGCTGACAGCGAGGGGCCGAGGCCTGCGCTCACAGGAGGCCCCGTTTTACTCCAGCATCTCTCATTTCTGATGAGGGAAGAAGAAACTGTTTTCTTTTGTTGTATTTTCTGTGTTGACCATTTTCAGTTTCAAGCATTCACTGTTTCACCCAGAATTTAATCCTTTTGGCTGTAAAAGCACCTAATACCACATTTAGTACCACATTTAATCAGTGAGTTCAGGTGTTTGATTCAGTCCCGTCCCCACAGGTGTGTAACCTCCAGCAGCAGCCCTGCAGTCTGCCTTCACCAACATCAGTGACAGAGCGTCTGGTTCTAAAGAGCTCACTGAGTTCAGGTGCTGCTGGAATAGTGATGGAACAGGAAGCCACCGCTGCAACAAGTCAGCTGCTCAACTTTCTTCCCTCCTAGATATTCCACCATCAGCTGGAAGTGGGATTATTGCAAAGTGGAAGCGTTTAGGAACCACAGCGACTCGGCCACCAGGGGGCAGCACCACGTAAAGTTACAGAGCGGGGTCGCCGAGCGCCGAGGCTCATAGTGCGTAAAAGTGTCCGCCGCTCTGCCGCCTCAGGACCTGCAGAGCTCCAAACCTCCTCTGGCATCAACATCAGCACAGAAATATTTAAATCTTCAATCAGGCGTCTCCATGTGGCGGTCTGATGGACGAGTCTGGGTTTGGGGAACGCCAGGAGAACGTTCCCCGCCTCCAGGAGAGCGTTCCCTGCCTGAGCGCATTGTGCCGACTGTGCAGTTTGCTGGAGGAGGGGTCACGCTGTGGGCTGGTGTTTCTGGGCTCGGCCTCGGCCCCTCAGCTCCACTGAAGGGAAATCTGAACGCTTCAGCTCACCGACACATTTTGGACAATTCTCTGCTTCCAGCTCTGTGGGACCAGTTTGGGGAAGGAAGGCCCTTTCCTGTCCCAGCATGACTGAGCCCCAGTGCACAGAGCAGCTCCATAAAGGCGTGGCCGGCTGAGTTTGGGGTGGAAGAAGTTGAGCGGCCCGCACAGAGCCCCGACCTCAACCCCATCCAACACCTTTGGGATCAGCTAGAATGCAGACTGGGAGTCTGAGCTCACAAAGGCTCTGAACTCCCACAGACACTCCAACATCTGGCTTAAAAGGGGGTGCAAAGAGGGACCAACTCAGGCCAGAAAAGCTCCTGCAGGTGGACCAGGACTTTTGTCCACAGAGTGAATCTTGATTATGATATGATATACAGTATGACAATGGGTTCACACTTATTTGAAAATTTAAGTGTAGCAATAGTGAAAATCATCTTTGTGCATCATTTTCCCAACTGGATGTAGAAAATGCAGTTACTCCAAAAATTTATTTTCTTTTGATTAGAACAGACAAATCAATGTCTCAGTGACTTACTGTCACGGGACGTGGATGGAGGACCCAAATGCAGGAGCCGCAGGCAAAAATGCTCAATGGCAAACAAAATATTTAATAGACTTACAGGGATCGCAGGAAACTCAGGGAACACATGGCAGGAAGCAGAACACAACACAACACAACACAATGAACTGACAAGGAACAGAACTCAAAACTGGACTTAAATACAGAAGAACTAAATAGCTAACAAGACACACCTGGGGAAGGGGCTGGAGCACAAGACAGGAGAACACAGAGGAGAGGCTGAGGTTAAACACTGGGAGGGATCAGAACAATCAGGGATGATTGACAGACACAGGACAGGTGTGACACTGGGAGGAGCAAACAAGACACAGGTGAAATCACTGAACAGAACTTAGGCAAATGAAACACAGGAAACAGATACAAGACCAAACAAAACACAAGAAAAACAAAACCATGACACTTACTGTATTTCATTGTTTCAACTTTACTGCACCTTATTTTATTTTACATTTTAATCAATTTTTCTTAACATTTGTCTTTTCTACTTACTCTTAATATTTTCTCCTCTTTTGCACCAACATACCAAGACAAATTCCTTAAATAAAAATTATTTCTGAAGCCTAGAAGATGCTTCTTTGACTAGGAAATATCTTAGCAAACAAAACCTCTGGCCCTGCAGCTGGAAACATCACACAACAGGAAATCTGTACATTTTCAGAGTTCCAGGTACTTACTTACTTACGCCTACTGCCCAACTTTGGGCATAGGCCACAAACAAGGGCTCTCCAGTCTTCCCGATCCTGGGCCAACTTCTCCAGCTGTCCCCATGTATGGCCAGACCGCTTCACATCTGCATCCAGGTCACGGCGCCAGCTGTTCCTTGGCCTGCCTCTCTTCCTTTTTCCTTGTGGATTCCAAAAGAGGGAGGATCTCCTGTTGAGGATCTCTTCCTCAACAGGCTGC
>NC_043994.1:30903676-30961176 GCF_902150065.1 Myripristis murdjan | reverse complement strand
GTCCGACAAACGAGCACAGACGTTCACATTTCCTCTCTCTCTCTCTCTCTCTCTCTCTCTCTCTCTCTCTCTCTCTCATTAGCAGCTCTCCTCCCTCCTCCGTCTCTCCCTCCATTCTTCAGAGAGGCGCAGCTCTCACTAATCTGCCGCTCCGTTCCCTCGTTCACCCCCGTTTTTTTTTTTTTTTTTTTTTTTCGTTGGTGCACAAGAAGAATACTGGCTCTTCTCCTCTGTTTTTCTTTCTCATTCTGTTTCTGCAGCTCGGGGTGAGCAGCAGGTCAGCCCTATTAGCCTGTCCGCTGTTAGCGGCCGCTGAACAAGACCAGCATTTATTTCATTCACAAAAACACACACAAAAACACACACACACACACACACACACACACACACACACAGACACATGCACAAACACATGCTCTGTGTTTATCTGCATTTAAGCCCCTTGCTGCTCTGTAAAACACTTTGTGATGAATCTGCTTTGTTAAAAGACGACACACTAACCACTCTTGTGCACACACACATGCATGTATGTTGACCTGCGTGCTCATGCATGCATGTGCAACACACACAAACATACACACACACACACACACAGCAATACACAGATACGTTGTCGTCACACCTCGTCACCGTGGCTTTAATAAAGATTTACGTTATCGAAGGCAGCGCTGCTCAATGAAGAATCCCTGCATTCAGTCCAAACAGCTTACATAACCTAACAGCCTCGGACCATGTGCGGTCAGGGCCAAATGAGGTGTATTATGGGATGTTTCAACTGAGCGGGGACAAGAGGAGGTCAACTGAACAGGAATGTCATCAGCGCTGATCCCACTGAGGAGCTCAGAGGGAGGCGAGAGGCGAGTGCAAATCCCCCCGCTGCCCCGGGACGGACCGACAGTGACAGTTCCTGCCTCCTGCTCTCCTCAGGAGCTGCACTCGCTTGTTTTTGTTGTTGTTTTTTTTTTTTTTTCAGGTTGTGGGCAGATGACCGTACAGGTGAAATACATGAACCAATAAAGCTGGAAAAAATGTGGAACGCTGGGACTGAAAGGGCAGATGAGCAGACGAGCAGCGCTGCAACAAACTAAAAGCTAAATTAAAAATACGTCCAACCCAAATCAATCTCATCGCCAAGGCGTTCTTTATTTTGTTCCAGAGATGCTGACAGGATCAGCCCCTGCGAGTGAACCGTCCCTTCCCTTCTCTGCTGTTTAAAGCACAAATGCACGTCCCAAACCTCACGACAACACACACCACACACACACACTCTGAGACGTCTGGACCGACGGGTGGCAACGGAGCGAAGGTGTCCAGGTCATCAGAATGAAGAGGAACCTTCTGCTCAACATGTGGTAAGACAGCAAACCTGATATTTTGGCTTCCGCTCGATGCTAGAGGAAAGGCGATGATGACACTAACATTGATTGGTGAGGGTTGATTCCCCGGGAAGCAACGAGCAAATCACTCAGCGATCCAAAAGGTCATGAGGTCACCAAACTGATAGGGTCCACCCTGTGAGGAGCATGAACGTGTTGACTAACCCCCCCAGGTGATATTGAGATATTGTGTACAAGCTGCATTGTGGCACTAAATGAAAAGTCATAGGGGCTCCGAAACTGACAGGAGTCATTCTCCGGGGAGCATGAACATGATCACCAGGTTTCACTGTAATTTGCCCAAAAGATTATTAGATGTTATCACCATAAACTAACTCTTGTGTCCATGAACTAACTCTTGTGTCCATAAACTAACTCTTGTGTCCATGAACTAACTCTTGTGCAAATTCCCTCTGTGCAATAATCCATATTCAATAACATAATTATGTGCAATAACCTATAGTGCAATAACTCCTGTCCATGTTTGCACTTGTACATATATTTTTTCCTTCTTTTTATTCTATATATATTTATATTTATATGTATATTTATATTCCTTTCTTTATTTTTTTTTTTGACTATTTGCTTTTTTTACTTTACACTTTGAGTGGGAGTTGTTATTGTAACAAAAAGTAATTTCCCCCTGGGGATCAATAAAATATTCTGATTCTGACTCTAAGTGCTTATTATATATATATATATATATATATATATATATATATACACATATATATTTATATATATATATATATATATATATATATATATATATATATATATATACTGTTTAAATATTTATATATGCTGTTTATGTTTATTTATATATACTGTTTATAATTATACAAACTGTTTATATTCACACATATTGTTTATATTTACAAATACTGTTTATACTTATATATCTTATATTTTATATTTAAACTTCTTTTTTACTTTGCTTTATTTATTTATTTAGGCTTATACCGGGACCTGAGTCCTAATTTCGTACCACTAACATGTAAATGTGAGCTGGTATGACAATAAAGTTCCTTGAATCCTTGAATCCTTGAACAAACAGACCAACAACCTTCCTGGGGTTAACAGCCGTATTATTCACATGGGACCAGTATGACCCGGGGACCTCATGTGGTCTAGAAACTGATTATCGGATAAGCAAAGACTGTATTTTACTCAAACTTACTGATATTATCACCCTGGATATGACTGAAAATATCAAAATTCTGCGTAACATCGGCAGTGAACACCACTAAGGTCGTTTCTGTTGAAAAACAGAAACAGGAAAATGTTCCCTACCTGCATGTCATCCCTCACGTCTGTTTTCTGAGCTCTCGCTCTTCAGATGGATGAGATCTCATTGCTCCTTCTGCGACTGCGTCTCCGTGCTGTGCAGCGACATGAGAATCCTGAATTTGCAAAACTTTCATTCATATTTTCCATTCACATGAGACCGACGTCATCAAGATCACCTCTGCGTTTGCCGAAATATGGAGGATAATTTGCTCTGGAATTTTTACTTTCCAAATTACAGACCCGGCTGATTCGCGCTGGATTAAGATCACAGACGACCTCTGCAATTATTTCAAATTAGCGGAGTTCTGCAGGTGAAGCCAGGCCCACGTGAGACGGACTGACCAACATCAAAAGCTGTGTTTGCTCTCCAGACGTCTTTTATGTTCACTTAATTTAACATGTAAAACCCATCAGATCCAACTCTCTCTCTCTCTCTCTCTCTCTCTCCCTCTGTCTCTGTCGTTTCCACGGCGACCGGCCATGCTTTAACTAAATAAGCCAATTAGAAAGAACCAAAACCAGAAACAACAAATAACCAATAACGAGGATCTCACCGTCGTCCGTGACCTCGACCCCTCGCTGACCCTCGCACGGCGCTGACCTGCAGTCAGTTTGGATGTTTTCTGTTGAGGGTTAAAGGTCAGGGGCAGAATCACAGTGAGCTGATCTCCAGTCAGATCTCGGAGAGCCTGAGGACGAGCTGCAGGGTCGCTGCCTCTCATAAAATCATGTGAAGAAACTCATTCCTCAGTGTACGAGGAGTGATGTGGCATTAATGACTAACAGCTGTTTCAGATATTGATCAATATGTACATATACTTCTATTTATTGTATAATAAAGCTTTTTTTTTTTTTTTTTGTACATTTTTCATGCCACTTAAATTCCCATGGAATTACAAGACACCAGTAAAATGCAGACTTCAGTTTGCTGTGTCGGAGCTGTAAACAAAACTCGTTTCATTAGAATACATTAAGAACATTCCAGCACTGTGATGCTGCATGACAAGAACAAACAACCAAGCGTAATAAAATAAATACATATAATAAATAACAATAAATACAATAAATACATTAACAATAAATACAACATGCTTTTTTTTAATAAATAAAATTAATAAAATTATTAAAATCCGTGTATGAAATGTTTTCCAACCAAATTATCATCATCATCTACATGTGAAGCCGTCATGCCAATAAAGCTGGATTAATGAACTGGATTAATGAACTGGATTAAAGAACGGGGTCTTAGATGGAAATTCAGATTTTTGTTCACACACACGCTCCGATTGGCCTCAGCATGTTGATCAAATGAAAGAAAAAAACCTTTGATGTTGCACCATGAAGCCTCGCTCTGTGGATTTATCTGTCTGCTGCGCCGTGTGCGTGTGTGTGTGTGTGTGTGTGTGTGTGTGTGTGTGTGTGTGTGTGTGCGGTGTTGCTCAGTGATAAAAGCATAACTTGCCCTATCAGGCAGCGATCCTGCCAGCTCCCCGGGTTTTACCAACTGTGCCAGCTCTGGCACAATGGAGGGAAAATCACACACACACACACACACACACACTGTGCCGGGGTTAAAAGGGTCACAGGCGGGTGGGGTCCTGCAGGTGGGCATGTGTTGTTTGGGGTGTGTGTGCAGCTCTCTGTAGCGTGTCTAACGCTGCGTTCCTCAGATGTGAGAGAAGCACAGAGTCCGGCTGCTTTCGAGGAAAAAGTCAGTAGGATGAACTTTGAAACTCGACATTTCTCACTGCAGAGATTTTCTGAAATGCACTTAATACGGCGGCACCACCTCCAGACACGAGGGGCGTGTGTTTGTGCTTATGTGCTTTAATACTTAAATACATGATGTGAATTGTTTCTGGGTTATATGACTCATGATAAACAGTCTCTGGAAGTGTATAATTAAACTTTCCCCGTGGTCTAGTGTTAAAAGAAATAGCAAACAAAAACTGCAAAAAATCATAATATCGAATCTCAATACTTAAGAATTGTAACGCATATCAAATCGGCACTCGGGTGGCGTGACGTTATCGAATCGGGAGACAGCGTTCCTCGTTTCAACACGATGATTATCCTCCAAATGTAGCTTCTGTCTGCAGCGCTGAGCCGAAGGTGTTAACGAGCAGGTGAGCACAGACTGGGAGCAAAAACACTTTTCATGTGTGGAAGCATCAAGTTTCAAGAATGAGCCTAAAACATAAAAGGTTGAACTTAAAGGGTGAAAGGCTGAACACACAAACACCCACAGTGCACGCTATCCAGCTAGTCAACACTGCCAAATATCACTGATGGAACTGTAGCTGTAGATGTTATGCCGGGCACGGGACGTCCCGTGGGCGTTCAGGCTTCTGCAGCTCCTCTTTAGGCGGCTCTCTGCAGGGCTCGCAGGCTGGCCTGTTCTACTCAGGAATGTCTTATTCTACAAGATAGATAGATAGATAGATAGATAGATAGATAGATACTTTATTCATCCCGAAGGAAATTCACAATTTTCAGCAGTATCCACAGATTACAAGATTAAGTAAATAAAAAATAAAGAATAATAAAAAATAATGAATAATAAAAAATAAAGAATAATAAAAAATAAAGAATATAAAAAATAAAGAATAAAAGATGACACTCGAGATCTAAAGATCTAAGTACCCAATGTGCAAAAAACAATGTGCAAAAAAACCAAAAAAACCAGTGTGCATCGATGTATACAATGTGCATAGATGTGGGCAATGTGCAAATTTACAGTATAAAAAGATGATAAATAGATGATAAAAAACCAAAAAAAAAACAGTGTGCATCGATAAATAGCAGCAAGCAATATATACACTATAAACAAGGGATATATAAAAAATAGAAATATGAACAGTTTAAACAGCAGAGAAAAAAAATAACCTAAACCTGAGGAACAACACGCTTCTACGGAGGTTCAGGGTCGGTGTGAAACCATGAGACCAAGTGACAGGGACAGAGGAGGGCGACTGTCGAGGAAACTTTGTGTGTCTGGTCGAAATGTTTTTGCCAGCGCTAAACAGAGAGATCATCACACTTTCACACGTCTGCAAACAAAAACATTTTAAATAACCATGTGATTTGCACGTACTCACCATGCACTGCCAGACTGTGTGCTCGTGTTGTGCACACACACCGCTGATGATGCAGCCGTTCCACTCCAAAAACCGGTCGATATGAAGAGCGGTTCCTTAGTTTGCCCCGTTTGAACTGACCCAGTCTGAGGAGCAGAGCTGTTTTGGTGGAAACGGCAAATTTCTGACAGAAGTGGGTTCCCTTTCGCCTGGTTCGCTGCAGAACAGCGACAATAAGCATCACAGGGAGCAGAACCAGAGACACAACAGAAACACGTTAATGCTCATAAATAAAGCAAAGCCAGTTAAATTACTGCGAAAATATAAAATATAACCTTGTCGGTTTATTTCATTAGAACATTTCGTGTACAGGTCGGGCTCCAGAGCCGCCGTGCAGCTTCACCGCTGCTGTTTTTTTCCCAGGCTGCCCTTGTGCCCTCGCGCTGCAGATGGTTTTTGGCCGGTAGCCTCGGCGCTCCGCTCTGCCAGCCAGGGGTGGATGTGAACTCTGTGGAAACGCCGGGACTGATTAGGCCATGTCCCGCTGCCGCCATTAGGACGCGGTGGAGACACTCAGCTTAATGGGGGAGACACATCGCAGCTAATTGCCTCAATTTGGATGAAGCCCTGTGACAGCTCGCTGGTGAGGAAGGGCACACACAAGGTCAATTGTCCTGCGCCTGAATGCTAAACTCATTTCTGATGTGTTATGATTGACCGAGTAGACACTAATGAACAAGGAAGGGTCATTATTTCAGGGTTCAGGGAGTACCCAAACTGCGGCCGAGCACAAGGAGCCCGTTTTCCGCCTGGGCGCACCGGGCTCGGCGGGCGAAATCATATCATTTCAACTTTCGTCATTCCAACGTCAGGCCTTGTCATTTGGAAAATGACCTTGTAAAAAGTGTTTGCCTGGGCTTAGCCGTCTCCTTCTTCCACGTGAAGCGTTCGGAAAACAAACAACGTAATGAAAAGTGGACGAGGAACGACGGAGCGGGACGTCCCGGGCAGACGAGCGGACCGCCGGATTCAACAGATGGCAAGTTGTGACGAAAAGGATGAAGCAAGACGCAGCCACCAGGCAGCCTGCGGCATCTCTCAGTGTGCTTAAAATGTAAATGTAAATGTTCTTTTTTTATACAGCCCTTTACAACAAACCTTTCGGTGAACCAAAGTGCTTTACAGTAAAAGGAATAAATAAAAACAATGAAGACGAATGACACGATGAAGACAATAAAAACAATAAAAACAAAAATAAAATACAATAAATAGAATACAATAAAATAAACTTAAAATGTCATCAGCTACTGGGCTCTAAAAGCCATCCTAAATAGATGGTTTTTAGTCTTGATTTGAAGAGGCCCAGGTCAGAAACCAGATGCAAAGAACATCATTTCATTTCAATATTACGCAGCACAACATGAAAGCAATCTCAAAAATACATTTCTATAAAGTTTCTATAAAATTATCCAGAGCTGAAAACTAAACTGAGCACTGAGTGTGTCTGCTGCAGATCACCCTGAGAAATGCATCGTGTTGAGATGATACTGAGTTCTGCTGGCTGTCACTGACACGTAACAGGAAGTGTTATAATAAAGATGCACTTCATTAGAAAAATAGGTTTGCACAACATTAAATTTATATCACTCATGTATGTACATGAAATGTTTCAGAAAATGTCTTTACTCATAAAAAAGACTGTTGTTACGCTGCAACTGCAATACTGTGGCACTAAATGAAAAGTATTCTAAGAATAATAAGAAAGGTAAACTATAAAATCCAATATAAGAAACCATGTTTTAGTTTATTTTGGGGGAAAAAATATAGCCTTTAATGGAAACATCTTTAAAAAAATATATAAAAGAAAGCAGAAAAGAGGAGCAGAGAAGAGAAGGAGAAAAGGAAAGGTGGAGAAGATTTGTATTTGGTATTTGAGGTATTTGGAGGGAAAGACGAGGATGAGGAGGAGGTGATGGAGGAGGAAGAAGAGATCACTAGTGCGAGTTGTAGTGACGGAGGAGGAGGTGGAGGAGCGATATGAGGAAGAGGAGGAGAGGAAGGAAGAGCAGGAAGAGCTGAGGATGACTGGACCATTAGCAAGAGGAGGAAGAGGGCTGGAAGTAGTGATAGGAGGAAGAGGAGGAGGAGGAGGTGCGGAGGCTGTGGGAGCAGACGGGCTGCATGCGTGCCTCCAGCCCAGACACACTGGAGACTCTTCAACAAAGACTGAGAGGAGACGACATGCAAACACACACTAATGACCTGCATCACACACACACACACACACACACACACACACACACACACACACACACACGAGTTTAGTCCTGAACACATGAATCTATCGGAGCACGTCAGATCATGCAACATATTTCATAACCTGAAGTCCGTCAGAGCAGATCGAGACAGAAACATGAAGAGAAAAGTTTTCAAAAAGTGTCACAAGAATAAATCTGCATGAGCGCCGTCGGATTTAAGAAAAAAAAAAAAAGGACCTTCTACTTTTTAATTACAGTTCAGAAATGCTCTGCAAAATTTTTTTTTTTACTATCTATAGCTGCAGACTTTCATTGCTAAGATAAGACACTGGACATATGAAAAATGACGTGAATAGCAGATTTTTTCTCCTCCTCAAAAACAATGTGTAGTGCTTCTTCGATTAAAAGTACAATATTATTTTTTTTTTATTTATTTAATAGTCTGACACTCAAAATTTGTGTCATGCATCTGCTTTCACACACCGTGTTCTTCTTGCACTACAAAAACTCACAGTCTTACCAAGAATATTTGTCTTATGTCTAGTCAAAATATCTCATTACACTTAAAATTACACATTACACTTAAATTTGTATGTTGTCCATATTATAAGGATATCTGGCCAGCACCTTATATTCATGGAAAACCGGGCCCCTTATTAAAAGCTTTAAATAGCTTCCTTGGGGTGACCCTTCTCACACATCCGATTGTGTAAAATACCTGTTGTATACGCCATGTATTGTATTGTGTTCCCTGGATGATGTGTGAATAAAACTAAACTAAACAAAATAAGACACGATCACCTCAGAAGGAACTTCTTTTTTAGACAATTTTCACTGGTTTCAAGTGAATTTTCAGTTGAAAATTTGCTTGTTTCATTGGAAAAATATGCCGGTGGAAAAAGTGAAAATTCACTTGAAACGAGTGAAAATTGTCTAAAAACAAGTTATTTCTGAGGTGATCATGTCTTATTTTAAGTGTAATGAGATATTTTGACTAGAAATAAGACAAATATTCTTGGTCAGATTTTGAGTTTTTGTGTTGGCTTGGAGGGAAAAAAGATATTTTAAGGCCAACTCAGTTCAGGATGCAGAGTTTAGGCTTGAAGATGTTGAAAATGGTAAAGAGGGGAGGAAAAGAGGAGAGGTGAGGGGAAAGGGAGGAGAGAGGAGGGGAGGAGAGGAGAGGAAAGAAAGCAGGAGAAGGGGCGGCTCGGGGAGACAGAGCCGCTGTGTTTTGCTCCTCGTTGCCCTTTTCCACTCGGGAACACCGCTGGTGGCACGTTCAACCGCTGAAGCTGCCAGCCAATCGCCTCGTCCCGTTTGTCCTGTCACCCTGCATCACCGGGGTCAAAGGGCACTGCGCCTCCCAATTAAGGAGCCAGCAAGCGCCCCGGTCCCCCCCACCTCCACACACACACACACACACACACACACACACACACACCGTACGCCGACTCCTCCCGTCCCTCCTCCTCAAACTCCCACAATTCAGTTGGACACAGAAAAATTAAAAACAATAAAGCTTTTTTTTTTTTTTTTTTGAACCCACACCTGGACCTGAGCGCTGCCCGGCCGTGCGCTGGGACTCCGGTCTGTGTTCCTGCTCGCTCGCCCGCCCGCTCGCCGGGTGAGCGAGGGAACGTGAGAATGTTTTTTTTTTTTTTTTTTTTTCATAAAAACACTGAGATCAGTTTGGTTAGACAAATAAGCGCGGTTGCACGTTGAGGGCTGTTCCCCCTCTTCCCCCCGGTGCTAACTGTTCACCCTTGTAATCAGATCATGCCTGCTGAAGGGTCAGGAACAAAGACATGCAAATTCTAATTAAATGTGCAGCGTTGGGACAGGCCCCGTTTGATCGCCGAGCCCTTTCATGCCCCCTAATCGCTCCTGACAGCCCCTTCCAACAGATTCTGTGACAAACTTCTCGATTCGACCGAGGGGGATTTTTGAACTTTGCTTGCTCCTGCGGCCTCGGCTCCCGCTCTGTCAAACAATCCAAATCAATGACCCAATTGACCAGTGGTCCCCTCGTTGATAACCTCAATGAGCTCTATGCTGCCATTCATTGTGTCGCAGGGCGAAATGCCGATAGCATTTTATGGTAATTAAACATTTGTTTGGCTCCTAAGCTTTGAATGCAAACACAGGAGAGGGAGGGGAGGGAAAGGGGGGGCGGCATCCGGAGAGCACAGGGCAGGACGGAGGGGTTGCAGGTGCAGGGGATGGAGGGATGGATGGAGGGATGGATGGATGGATCGGAGGGGCCACAGAGAGGCCGGCACGACCTCGGGACTTTCCCACCAACATGGCCCAGCGCCACCGGGACCCTCATTAGGTCATTACAATAAGGAAGGAGGCATTTTTTTGTTTTATTAAAAATCTCATTAATCCCCCAACAAAAGGCACGTACTGACCTCGTTGGTGCCCCTGTTATCTGAATATGCCTTTATATAATGGAGCGTCTATATAATTGCATCTCGGCGCCTAGCGGCTTTGCCCTCCGTGCGGCGCGGCGGTATTTGGTTTGTGAGGAGTGAAAAGGGAGCTAAAGAGCAGCGGCCTCTCTGACGCCCGCTGACCTAATGGGAAAGCAGCTTGTGTCAGAGTTTAGCAGCTTCAGCAGATCCACAGGCGGGACGTCCCGAGACACCGCGGCTGCAGGTCCCCCAGGGAAGGAGGTTTAGAGGAGCACAGTCTGTGCTTTTACTCCGAGGTGGAAGTAACTAATTACATTTACTCACATTACTGTAACTGAGTTGTACTTTTTAAAATCAGTTATTAATTTTAATAGTAATTATATTCATTTTACTTTCCCTTCAGTCCATTTTTACTTGAGTTTTGTAACTTTGCTTCATTTTGAATCAGATCCATTACAGGGAACAAATGATCAATGACAGATTGTGGAACCTTTCACAATAAAAGCCCAGTCAGCAAAGACAAGAAGAGGAACCTGCTTCTTCTTGTTGTCATTTTCCAAATATTTAATTTTCCTATAAAAGCTGCACCATGAAAAACCACAGTGAGGACCATTAAGACTCAACTGGCAAAAAATGAGGCATAAGTGTGGGGAAAAATATCAATGACTTTACCGGACGATGAGAACCATGTTCCCCACATGTGTCGGTTGAGTCTACAGGGTCCTCACTTCAGTTGAGCGTAATGCCCCTTTAAAAGCATGCAGTGTGCAGCGTGTTCTCTCCTCCTTTTCTAACTGCATGGAAAAGATCCCAGCTAACACAGTTACTGTTTGGAAAAAGGAGCTCAGTCACTTTTACTGCCAGGACATTTGACATGAGACACTTTGGACTTTTACTGCAGGACATTTTTACTGCAATACTTCTACTTCTACTGCAGTCACATACCAGCAGAGGAACAGTACTTCTACTTCTCCTGCAGTCACATACCAGCAGAGGAACAGTACTTCTACTTCTACTGCAGTCACTTACCAGCAGAGGAACAGTACTTCTACTTCTACTGCAGTCACATACCAGCAGAGGAACAGTACTTCTACTTCTACTGCAGTCAGATACCAGCAGAGGAAGAGTACTTCTATTGGAGGAGCAGTTTGTAGTACTGCTTTTGTTTCTACTTTTGTTTCTACTTGAGTATACTGTTAAACACCGGAAAGTTGCGTTCATTTTGAGGTCTAAGAAAACGGCAACAAGCTGTCAAGTGAAAGGAGTTCATATAATTCTGATTATTTCCTTGCATCTTCTGACTTTTGCACGGAAAGTGAGTCCAGGAAGTCACGGAGGGCCGTTTTGATTTATTTCAATTACAAAATCTAAAACCTGAGATGGTCTGCGCTCATGTTCATGCAGGTAAAAGGTTGATTTATTAGGAAAAATTGAAATTTTTGAACTTAAAATTGCGGACCTCCTCCACATATTCGAATACACTCGGACGATGTGCACCAAGTGTTATGTGCAGGGATTATCTCCCGTCTTCTAATCTGATATGTCAAAGAAGACGAAATTTAAAATGTCAGGATTTCTGATTCTACTGGAGACAAGTTTATTTTAGTTTTTAACCACTGACCTGAAACCAGGCAACAAAACCTGTTTTTTTTTTTTGTTTTTGTTTTTTTTGCACAGTAGACACACACAGACGTGCAAAGTGACACAGTGTTTTCAAGAGTGCAAACATTTGCCGTGACAAGTCCCAGGACTGAGGGTGGGCTGCAGTGTGTGTGTGTGTGTGTGTGTGTGTTTCTTGTATCCTCGGGGTCTTAGCCTGACAGTAAGTCAAGGTTAAGCAGAAGATTAAAGGCTTTGGAGGAGCTGGGTCAGAGAGCTACTGAACACACACACACACACACACACACACACACAATCACAACATCTCTAAAGGACTGTCACCCCGTCACAGGAGCAGAAAACAGGGATCTGAGACAAAAACACACCCATATCCCACACACACACACACACACACACACACACACACACACACACACTCAGAGTTGCTTCCCGTCAGCATCACGGCCGCTCCTCAGCGCTGCTTCCGCTCACATCATTTGACCTTTGACCCAGTTTGTCGCTGACCTTTCAAACTGTAACCCAGTTGGTTGTGATGCTGTGACTCTCTGGCCAGGTGGTGGCGCTGTGCTGGGCCGATCAGAAAGTCGGAGATTCGGATTCAACAAAACTTGCAACAAATGGAAAAGAGCCGCTGCCGGCCACGCCTGCACGTTAGCGTGACCTCAGGTAACCTGCTGACGGTGTGAGGCGTAAAGGCACATCAGAGGATGCGTTGCCATGGAAACGAAGCTGGACATGGAAGCCTGAATGTGCCGCTCTGCTAACTTTACCAGCATATAATGTATTCATGATACTGAGGCCACAGAAATATTTCATTTCTCTCTAAAATGAAGACCCAGCATTAAAAAAAAAAACAGTTTGCATGCTTCTATAAAACATTTGTCACTGTTTTATCCACAGAAAAAAAAAAAAAAAAAAAAAAACATTCGGTACCAAACTCTGTTGTGGCTGCTTTGACGGCATTTTGTCAGCGCAGGAAATCAGGTTTATTCTCCCGTTGAACTCTGGGTAAACTCTCTCAGGAGAAGAGCTTAAATGCCTAAAATGTAAATGTCCGATTCAAATTTCACATCCTTTCCTGGCGGCGGTGCGTCAGCGGCGGCGAGCGTGTGTCCGTCACGGCGCGGCGGGACCTTCTCCTAATCCTCTGCGTGTTTACACTGGATGACAGTGACTCATGACTCTGGGACAACAGGGAAGGCGATGTGCACATGGATGAGCCTCGCGATCGGACCGTTCATTACTCATGCAAAACGCCGTCTTGTCATAATAAAGGCCGGTGTGTGTGTGTGTGTGTGTGTGTGTGTGTGTGTGTGGCGTGTTGTTGTATCTTGAACCCGAGGAGGAAGCGGCCTGTCACGGCTCCATCAGATCAAACGCAGCAGAGACGCCGATGAGCACATCCTTTGAAGTCGATGTTTAGGTTTCTGCGTCCTTCCATGCGATCGTCTCCGTGGCAACCGCACGACGACGCTCACTTCCCCGATGAATTCATTTTCTGCATCGGAGCAGCGACGGCGTTACATAACAACAGGCAGGAGCACGGACACTGCAGAGCCACGGAGCAGAAGTGAGCAGGGTGGTTAAGGCTGGTCTGTTTCCAAATGCTGCTGTGAACCCGAACCCGAACCCGAACCCGAACCCGAACCCGAACCCCGCTCTCCGCCCCGTCTCAAGCTCTGATTCACAAAAGATAAGGCCAGACAAAAAAAAAAAAAAAATTCTGGGTTCCGGTTCCCGACCGAGTGTCCCATTTCCCCCCCGAGTCAGGTTATTTTATTGGCCTCTGTGTAAAAATAAAATAAAAAAATAAAATAAAGGCACCATGCGACCGAGTGGGACCTTGTTGGCATTGGTCAAAAGTTAAGCCGGGCTTTTATTTTGATATATGTTGCACTCGCCTTATTTGTGATGTTCTCGCGTAACTTCGGAAAATAACTTCATGGAATCACGCGCCACCGACAGCACCGGCTGGAGAGAATGGACTTCCGCACGGTGTGTGTGTGTGTGTGTGTGTGTGTGTGTGTGTGTGTGTGTGTGTGTGTGTGTGTGTGTGTGTGTGTGTGTGTGTGTGTGTGTGATTTGTCCTCGCAAACCACCAGCGAAAATAATCCGAGTACAAGAGAAAACCTTTGCAGACGTAGTGAAAGAGGTGAAACAGTGCCTTTGGAGATTTGGAGTGGAGCTTGGCTCTATGGCGGTGGGCGTTCAGGTACCTAGCGCTGCGATGCGAGCCAGAGACCCCTCCCTCTGCTAGTAATAACGCTGCTCTGTCCGTTAAAAAGGTGGTAACTTATGCAAATATTAAATTAATTATATTTAAAAAGCAACCCATGCATCGCTTCCAAAAATAAAAAAAAAAGAATAAAATAAAATAAAATCCCTACCTACCCATCCTTCCCATGAATAAATAAAATAAAATAAAATAAAATGCTAAATAAAATAAAAAATAAAATAAAATAAATTCCCCACCTATTCATGCCCTTAAATGACAAGGAACCGGAACCCAAAGTTTTTTTTTTTTTTGTTTGGCCTCATGAGATTACAGCGCAGACACGCCCAGAAGGTTCACCTTGTCCTTGTTTTTGCAGCAGCAGCTCAGCAGGACAGGAGCCGGGCGCTGCAGGGCGGCAGAGGGCGGCAGGCTCAGCGTCCCCACGTTCAGACAGAGCGCTTTGACCTGTGACCTGTGACCTGTATCTGCGAACAATTTCAGTCTCAGTTAAATCAAAAAGAGATTTAGAGTTCGGATCAGGCGGCGTACTTTCTGTCTGAACCCGACCTGAGATGCGGCGACCGAGCCTGACCCGAACCCGACAGGCAACCCGACCTCGGCCCCAGATTTCACTCATCCTCCATCTCTAGGTCACATTTACGTGTTGCCTTCAGCGTCGCCACGTAAACTCCAGCGCTGTACAGGAAGTTGCCCAGAACAGACAGCAGCTCCATCATTTTTCACTGGAATAATGCCGACGTGACCGATTCCAACCTGAACTTGAACATAATAACGAAATTTTTCACTCAAACTGCACGTGGCCGTCAGCGCCTGTTTCTGTTTCTGCATTTCACCCTCTGGGCTCCTTGTGAATTACATGGTTTTTTGTCTAATTTGCACTTTTTTGGCCGCCACCAAAGCCCATCCTGATGAAAACACCTGTGGCATACGTGTGCAGCTCACTTCAGGGTTTCCAGTTTGAGGTTGTTTTTTTTTTTTTGCCACTCTACCTTAGAAAACTGGCCTTGTTGTCAGTTTGACTACCATGCATGTTTGAGTGAATTTGAGTCTACATCACTCTCAGTCGTATCTCCATTTACATGTTCTGAAACTCACTTTTTTATACGATTTCTAGAGATTTACGGTTGCGGTTTCCTGGAGTGCAATCTTACAATGCATACTGTTCTTCTGGTCTGTCTCAAAGGGATTATTTTTGTTATCTGAATGCTTTTTTTTACAGCACAGTCACCGTCTAAAGACTACAAATCCCTGCACTTCCCTTGGCGTTCCAGATTCAGGCTCTCTAAATCCGTTGTCCTCTGTTTTTAGGAGACAGGAGAGGCTCTCAGAGGGAAAATCATTACAGTCGACACATGAAGAGGAACTGAACTGTTTTGTTCAACATGTAAGTCCAGATTCCCCCTCACAGTAAACAGGCTCTGATCTCCAGATACGCCGACTAACCTACGATCATGTACCCAGTTCCCACTCTATGTATATATATTTATGTAATCCTTCAAATGAAGTGAAAACAGGAACATGACAACAGTTGATTTTCCTCTGAGACACAAACATGGATCCATTTCAGCCGAGGGGTCGGAGGTCAGCGGCAGCCACGGAGCCGGCGGGGGTGAAAGGACGCCTCAGGACGGGTGGACGGGTGTTGTTTACCTCCAGCTTTTTTTTTTTTTTTTTTTTTTTTTTGAACAGTTTTTCTCTTCTGGATGTTTTTGGCTCATCGGCCTCTCTTCAGACGTCTCGGAGGTCCCGCCAGCGAGACCCCACCTCCAGCTGAACTCCTCTGAAGTCACCGCTCCGAGGGGCAAACAGCTTTTAGCGAAAACCTGCCTTTCAACACTCTGCCTTAAAAATGGAGGTGCCCCACAACACACACACACACACACACACACACACACACACACACACACATACACTTTACCCCTGTCAATTACGAACAAGGGAGCCTCTCATTTTTTTTTTTTTTTTAAACAACTACATCTCCATATTTGTCGCTAAACACTCATCGCCGTGGTGTTTTTGCACTGCACCTCTTACAGCTCACCTGTCAATCAAACAGCGTGGGCGGGACTTGGACTTCCTGCCAATTTGAGTTTCTCTGTTCTTTATCTGTTCAGCCTCGCTGCTCACGCTGCATACGCATTTCTTCTTCTTCTTCTGCGCCTCTGAGTGTCTAGACAAGAGATTTATGAACTGGATACGTGTTGGGTTACTGTTCAACAACATACAGAGGAGCAAAAACCTGTTTAACCCTTGAGTTACCCTTCAAAAAAGTCACATCCACGACCCTTCAAGTGGACAAAAATGTCCATTTCTAGAAAGTGACCACCAAAAGGTCACAGGGGGGTGATTTTTGGCAAGAGGGGGTAATTTTGGGTTAAATTTGAAAATCCCAACTTTAAGCATGAAAATCCATTATTTGGCCCTGTAATGCATTTTTATCACATCCATGACCCTTCGTGGACAAAAATGTCCACCTGTCATTTATCCAATTTTTATTGTTGCTGTTTGTACTTATTATCCTCAAAATCTTTGAAGTGACTCATATGGAGTTACACTAAGTCACCTTTAACATGGATTTCAAGATCTGAACCCCTTCCAGGCCATTTTGAACACCTGAAAGAGGTGAAAGAGGTGTACTTTAGAAATAAAATCAAAATGAGAGTTCAACATGAGAAAAATATTATATTTGATTTACAACAATAAACACAGTAAATCTAAATAACAGTACAGTAGATAGTACAATTTATTTCTAAGGTACACCTCTTTCACTCCTTTTAGTGGTTTTGCCCTCTATAGAAACAGCACCCAGAGGTGTTCAAAATGGCCTGGAAGGGGTTAAAATCTTGAAATCCATGTTAAAGGTGACTTAGTGTAACTCCATATGAGTCACTTCAAAGATTTTGAGGATAATAAGTACAAATAGCAACAATAACAAATGGATAAATGACAGGTGGACATTTTTGTTCATGAAGGGTCATGGATGTGATAAAAATGCATTACAGGGTCAAATAATGGATTTTCATGCTGAAAGTTGGGATTTTCAAATTTAACCCAAAATTACCCCCTCTTGCCAAAAATCACCCCCCTGTGACCTTTTGGTGGTCATTTTCTAGAAAATGGACATTTTTGTCCATGAAGGGTCATGGATAGGTTAAAAATGCATTACAGGGTCAAATAATGGATTTTTGTGCTGAAAGTGGAGATTTTGAAATTTCACCCAGAATGACACCCCCTCACCAAAAATCAACTCTGGTGAGGATGGTGATTGTCTGTGAGGGAGTTTTGAGTTTTGAAAATGGACAAAAATGTCCAGGGGTCATACGAGGGTTAAAATGTCATTAATTACGACTTTAAGTTGCTGTTTTGATTTGACTGTGAACTGTGAAAAGAAACGGGGCGGAGAGAGAGACTGGCGCGGGAATAAAGTGCAACTCTTCTCCAGATCGGAGCCCGCAGTGATCACGTTACGCCGACGACACCCGACTGTCCTCGTCCTCCGCAGAAAGGTCAGGCGCCGGCCCCCCCGCGCGTGAACCGAGGTGATGAGTGGGGGGGCGGACGGAGGGGAGAAAGTGAAGGGAGAGCTGGAAGGGAAGGAGAGAGATGAAAGGGCGCAGAGGGAGGAGGGATGAGTGATCCAGTCCTCCGGAGCCAAAGGAAGGAAACTCCGCGTTGACCGACAGTCTGCGTCTCCTCCTCCGACGCTTTCTCTCCATCGCAGCAAACTGTGGAGGGGCGGAAAACCCCGTTAAAAGGGTTGATTTTCTTATTTTGGTGTTATTCTTCAGTTCGGTCTTCATCATCTTCCAGCAACAGTTATCAAATTAATAAAAATAAGATTTAAGCTCTCTTTTAGTGAGATTTTCCAAGGCGCCTTCTCTTGTCATGACCATCATCCTGAGTCAGTCATTTACCCACCTGTTACTTCCTCACACACACACACACACACACACACACACACACACAAAGAACCATGAAGCTTCACCTGCTACTCTCACTAACACACACACTAACATCTGCACACCTGCTGAACACACACACACACACACACACACACACACACACACTCACACACCCTGCAGCTGAACGGATGCTCTCCTGTGTGCCTTTGAAAGTGACTGCCATCGCCAAAGGTTTTAAACACAACAGTGAAACAGTGAAAGTTGGCTCCTCCTCCCCGGCTAAGCTAACCGCAGGCAGCTAGTTCTTGTTTCCCAGGGTGGCGATCGAATGAAATGATCACTCAAAATGTCCGTCAGCATCCTAGGAAAGTTTGGCCCGTCGGCTCCTCCCCGTCCTGCAG
The DNA here is from genome assembly GCF_902150065.1 of Myripristis murdjan. Lineage (NCBI taxonomy): Eukaryota > Metazoa > Chordata > Actinopteri > Holocentriformes > Holocentridae > Myripristis > Myripristis murdjan. The sequence goes on along the minus strand of NC_043994.1, from coordinate 30,942,599 downwards.
CTCGCCGGCCGCTGTGGCGTCGCTCTTCCTCCTCCTCAGATTCACTCTCGTCGTGGGACGAGCTTTATCTGCGTGTTTCTCCTCGCCACATTTCCGTTTTTTTTTTTTCTGCGTCCATGATTTTCGTAGCTTCCTATTGGCTGTGGTGCTATCGAGGTGGCACGGTGCTGCGCTGTGATTGGCTGGGAGCGACACACCCCGACGCCCAGAAGAGTCCCGAGCTCAGCAAAACAAGAAAATCCAGAGGGCAGGGTCTCTGCAGACACACACACACACACCAACACACACTGCTAGTGGCTCACAAGTCATGACAGAGTGACATTTTTTTTGCATTGTTTTTTGTTTGTTTTGTTTGTTTTTTGGACAGTCCCGCCCATTTTGCCTTTAAACTGAACTTCTCACCGTCTGCTGGGTCAAAAACACAGGAACCTGCGACTCTTTCAGATTATTGTGTTTTCCTGACTTGCACTAATCTCCCCTCCTCTGCTGTGTTTTCCTACTCTCTCCACACTCATCCACTCAGCAGCACACGGCCTCCGCTGCCCTGACCCCGGCCTCTCCCTCCCGCTGTGCTATCCCAGAGGCCCCTGGGGCACCGGGCTCCTTCCCCTCCAGCCCCACCTCCACAGGAAAGCGTCCAGACCGCCGCCAAATACCTTCTCAGATTCTTCCTCTGAGCCGAGACGCAGCCAGAGGCCCCTCGCGGCTTCGCCTCACGTCCACCGCAGGCCTCGGAAATACCGGAGATCCCTGAGTGTGGTCGCCGCTCGCCCGCCTTCCTCTGACCTGAACCCAAACGGAGCACGCCAAACGGAGCACGCCAAACGGAGCACGCCAAACGGAGCACGCCAAACTGCTGCTCACATCTGAATCTGTGGATGAAACCTCACATCTACTCTGTGGTGTCTAATGCAAATCTGAAAATGAAGTGTCATCAATGCAGAAAAGACAAAATGCAGAATATAATGTAAAAGACACCCTGTTAGGTGAAAAATAAAATAAGTAAATGGATAAAAAAAAAAGGCAATAAAAGAAGAGAAATTAAAATGAGTAAAACATTAAATGAATTGACTAAATAAAAAGTGATGTGAGGTTTAGTGAGATGAGGGTCTCAGCAAAATAATGTGGATTTTTATGCAGATCTTTTGTGTTACCTCTGGATTAGGACTCTAAATGCTGGGGAGGGTATTTTACACACAGCGTCCATCATGACCGTCCACATTTATTGTCCCTCATGGTCAAATCTGGGAAGATGAGATGCAGCTCCCTCCGAGGAGACAGTCTCCAGGACTGTTTGAGGCCACGGTCGTCCTCTCAGCTGATCTGCGTCCTTCCACAGGTCTTTTAGCATCCGGTTGTTAGGATTTGTTTGTTGAGTTGAGGAGCTGGGCTGGACCTCTTCATATAGGGTTTTTTTCCTACTTTCCCCTGAACTTGGCTGAAAAAATAATTCCAAGGGGCTACATTACTGAAAAAAAAGGTTGTGGAACCACTGATTTAGTGTATAAAGCATCAAAAATAATGAAAAATGCTCGTTGGAAATCGCCAAAGTCCAAACATCAGGATGTCAAATCGCTTCCTTAGTCTGACCAGCAGCCAAAAAAAGAACCAAGTTTTTCATTTTCTAAAGATATGAACAGCGAAGAACAAGCAACTTTAGCATTCGAGAATCTGTAATCAGCAAATATTTGGTTTTCCTATCAATCGACTGAACGATTAATCGCTTCATCTCTAAAAATATCAGTTATTGTGATTATCTGTAATGTCATTTTGCAGCCTGTTGAAAGAAATCCACTCAGCTGTCCTGTAACGAGCACATCTGTGTGTGTGTGTGTGTGTGTGTGTGTGTGTGTGTGTGTTTATGATTGTATCTCCGATCCCAGCAGGAAGTCGTCAGGCTCCACATTAATCTGCCTGTCATTTGTTCACACGTTTCCGCGCGGTGGCGAACAAAACACACCGAGAACAAATTGAGGACAAGGAAACACATTTTTAACCGTGGGACGGAGGCCAAGAGGCGTCGGCAGCCAAACTCCTGACATCTGTCTGAGGCGGATGATGTACGAGTCGCCTGTAGGCTGCGCGGCTCGGGATCTGATGCTGCGGCACAAATCCACCAAGTGCAGCTCTGGAGGATTCAGGTCTGAGTCGGGCTGCAGGGAAAACAATCAGGAACTTCACGTTTGTGTAGCCTTACTCTAAACATAAGATGGTTAAAGTTATTTTCTAACAAGTGTCAAATGAAACAGTGGAAGTCCATGCAGCCGCGCAATTTCAGGCAATATTAGGATTATTGTAGCAGGGAAAAAATCATGAGGTGTGGGTAAAATTCCACGAAAAAAAAAAATATATGAGATTTCCAAGATTAAAGTCTTAAAATTTATGATAAAAAAAAAAAAAATTAAAAATGTATGAGCCTTGCAGCCTTGCAAAGTGAAGCGATGTGGTTCTTTCACCAAAAAAAAAAAAAAAAAAGTTTTTTCTTGTAAATTTGTGACTTTATAATCTCAGATTTTTTTTCTCATATCTTCACCACCTTTAATTTTTATTTATTTATTTATTTTTATTTCATTCATTCATTCATCTTCTAAACCGCTTATCCTCACTAGGGTCGCGGGTTTATTTTTATTTTTTATTTATTTATTTATTTATTTATTTTGAGAATATTACCCCAGAATATTAAACATTTCTTCTCTCCCTACAACGGGCCTAATATGCTGTCATAAATGTCAGAGTGAAGAGCAACTGAAAGGAAATGTCCTGTGATTTGTGTCTTTTTTTTGTTTCAGTTGCACGGGTTCAGAAATGAAAAGAAACTCAGAGAAAAAGGAAGAAATCCCAAAAAATCCACAAAAAGGAGTGAGACAAGACGCCATCATGAGTTTAGAAACAGGCGGAGGTGACGAGCCAATCAGAATCAGGCAGTCTGTGTGGAGGCCAGAGGAGGAAAGTCAGGATATGCTGGTCTGAAGAAAAAAAAACAACAAAAAAGGCAAGTTTGCTTTGTGACCGCATGCTGAAAACCCACCGAACGCCGTCTGTGTCTTCATCCAGGAGGGGTGGCTGTTACAGGGATTATAAAAATAAGAGCGCAGTTGTAGCCGGGTGGTCTGCACACACGACAGGAAGTCTCTACAAGCTCTCGTCTCTCGGCCTCAACGTGAGAACTTCAGGCCGACCTGGACGGTTTCACAGAAACATACGAACTTCAGCAGCCAGAAACCCTGAGTGGAGATGAGCGTCAAGCATTTTATTGCTACATTTACATGGATTCAGAATAAAAGCCCAATCAGAACAAAAATGCCTCAGTCAGTCGGGTTGAGCGTCAACATGACTTAGCCTGGATTATATTTACATTATATTTATATTTAAGGCAGATTAGACACTTCCCAGCAGGAGGATCCACTTTGCTCAGGTCGGAAAAAGTTATAATCTGATTTAAAGTTTAATCTGATTGGGGCACGTCTTATCAGATCACTTTATTCAGTTTCCATGGAAACAGTGAAGCTGGAATCTCTAATCTGAACCATTTCAGTCAGGTAGAAGAAATATCGTCCATGTACCTGCATCAGTCAGGTTCATCCCAACACCAATAACCCAGAGAATTAATGGAACAACTTTAAAAGCTTATGTTGAGTCTCATGTGTTAATAGAGTGAAATTCTCATGTTTTGGGTTATGATGGTGAAAGAGCTCCTCCTTGGATTTAAAATAACTAGCTTTGTACATTTCCAGCTGTGTTGCATCCTGTAGAGGATGAAGTGGATTCTGTGCTGTGAGAAATCAAACTGTTAAAAATTTAAATCAGCGAGGTTTTTATGCCCAGATTTGAGAATCAGGAGCTGCAGACAGAAAACACCCGCAGTGTCTCTGCTGCAGGTGAGCAGGAAGCTGAAGCTGACAGGTGATTTATGGTCGTTTTACTCCCCCTAGTGGAAAAGATGGCACATCGCACTGTTCTGACCACAAATATGGAACAATAACAATTTATATTTTCCTCCAATTAAGATCGAAACAGAGCCAAACTTCTCTTTATGACTAGTGTTTTTCTTCCAGTCATGACATTAAACTCCCACAGTAAAAAGATGGGAATCATTTAATTATATTTTTATTTATTATTTCATACATACATCTGTTTCTATCTGTTTTTAAAGATGCTATATGAATAAAGATTATTATTAACCCAGCAATCAGAAGCCAAACATTTCATCTTAAGAAAAATTATATTTAAATATTCTGAGATATTTCTGCTCAGTTTAATGCAGCTTCCTGCTCTGGGTTTATTCTAAAAACACTTCAGGTTCACAGGTGTGTGGTTGTGATGTTGTCATAAAAAGCTGCTGTAATACTGACCGAAGACGACGCCGAGCTTCTGGTTGAAAATAAAGACGCGTCAGGCAGGACTCTGTTTGTCGAGATATTTATTTACACATTTAACTAGTGGCCATTATATGAAAAGAGGGAACCTTTTTACAGTTTATTTACATGACCTGTAAGGCATTATGAAAACTGTACATTGAAATTGGACAAGAAAACAGACATAAAAGAAAACAAACACACACACACACCCACAAAAAAAAAAAAAAAAAAAAAAAAAAGCTTAGTGAATTTACATGAAAGTATAAAACACGGCTGAAAGCACTGATAAATAAAACGCGGGTCTGAGAACCGGAAAAATAATAATACGTTTCCAAGGTTAAATCTTAGAACAAAAATGGGATTAATGTCACGTTAATCCCATCCTCCTCCCTCCTCTGTCGCCGGCCGGCTGGGTAATTTCATCAATAATCTGGCACGAGATCAAGAAGCATCGAACCGAATCGGCTGCTGAGGTTTCCTCCCCGCCGCCCCCTACTGTCCTGCCTCAGTATTGCACTTTTACCTCCGAACACGAGGAAACGCTCAGCAGCAGCCGGTTCCTCCAACACACCTGTACAACACACCTGTACGTCTGCTTCACCACATGTGATACGATATATCGGCCCTTAACTATTTTACTGTCAGGAGTTCATTCAAATATTCAGCAGCGTGCTCTGTAAATTAATTCTTTAATTTAAACGCAGTAATGTGTTCAGGAGGCGTTTATCCACTTTATACAGATTCTTAGCATTTCAACAACGAGTTTTCGAGCCCCTGTTTTCGAGGTTTTTCCACCCGACACCAAGACGACGCGAGGAAACACTGAATATTTGATATTCATTGGAATGGAAATAGTGAAAATAGAAACGGGCCTCAGAAACATCAGTCAAACACCGCGAGGACAACATGAAGCGTCAGTGTTTGTTGTTACGAACATATGAAGGAATTCAAGTTACAGCCACAAAGTGAAGTTTCAGCCGGAAATTATTCACCTAACGACAGTCAAGAAAAGGAAATTATGGGTTTATGAGTTTTCTGTTACAGTCAGGAGTCTGTTTAAAAAATAGTTTCGTTTTTTTTTTTGTTTTTGTTAACAGTAAAAAGAAAGTGGAGTGTGTTTTGCCCCAAACGCACAGATGTGTTGAAAACGACATGATTCAAGTCGGATTTAGAGTTTGATTTAAAATGTTTTTCGCTCTGAGCCGCACACACACACACACACACACACACACACACACACGTCGACCTCCTTCAGAGGACAAAGTGTTTCCGTGCGTCTCGTTTGGGGTCACAGAGGTCAAACATCACGTGTGGAGAAGACGAGGACACGCGTGAACACGTGACTGGAGCTCACTGTAATTAGTGTACCTGTGAAACACAGCCGCCCGTGTTACCCATGATGCTTCACCGTGTGCTCAGATCTGATCCTGGGTCAGCGCTGCAGGCCTGTGGACCCGCTGGAGGCGGTTTCTTGGTTTTTTTTTTCTGCTCAAACGAAATTGGTTTTTGAGGAAATTATAAAGGGAAAAGGAATTTAGCTCATTTTCGTCTGTAGCTGTGGTCAGTCTCCCCACGCTCCAATGAAACCCAGAATATTTACCAACTTGTTTTATTTTCCCCAGTGGCCTCCAAAAATCCAGATAGTTTGTGTTCAATTTGGTGACGTTTCCAGTCTGTCTCTGTTTTTTTTTTTTTTTTTTTTATTCCAAAATCAGCTTCAGAGCTCAGGCTGGGGAAATCAGGAAAAGGGGATTTTACCCAAAACGTTGGAAAGTCCCTTTAACAAACAACACGCCACCAAACCTGCGTCTCCACCAGTTTGAAGAAGCGCCTCCGCTGAAGTCATTTCGCTAACACGGGCGACTGTGTGTTCATCCAAACAGAGAAACATACAACACACACACACACACACACACACACTGTACAAATAAATGCATAAGGAGGGCGCCGGTCCAATCACAAACGCCGAGTCATGTGACACCAACACTGAGTCATGTGACACCAACACTGAGTCATGTGACACAAACACTGAGTCATGTGACACAAACACTGAGTCATGTGACGCCGCTGAGACGCAGGAAAACTCACCGGAGGGGAAAAGGCCTCCCGCTGCCAACCTCTCTGACCTCGCCTTTCTCCTTTTCTTTATTCCTAATTTCTGCAGATTACGTGTCTCACTCGCCCTAAATGGACTGAATAATCCCTGACACCTTTACAATAACATTTTTTTTTGCTGTTTGTCTCTGCCTGGTCTCTCAGCCAACATGCAGCTCGTAAATCTTCTCCGCTGACGAACAAACGAACAAAAGAGAAACTCCAAGGACAGGAGAATCAAAGCCCCGCCCATAAAGTTTGATTGACAGCTGATGACGGCGTAGCAGCAGAGATGGAGTCTCGTCGTACCTTTTCACGTTCAAAGTTAAATAACTCAAATAAAATCGTGTGAAGGCCTCGTGTCTCTCCCTCACCTCTCTCTCTCCTCTTCTACCTCTCTCCTCCCTTTTCTCCGCCTGCACTTCCCTCCCTCTCTTCCTCCACCCGGGGCGTGCCGCCGCTCCTCGCCGGTGAGTTTTCTGCCGCAGCAAAGCTCAACCTGTGAGTGGCTGCTCGGTCCGCGTGTTCAAGACCCGCCCCCTGCTGGTGTGTGAGAGTTCATCGTCGGTAGTGTGTGCCTGTGTGTGTGTGTGTGTGTGTGTGTGTGTGTGGACACGGAGAAGAGGTAGGGATGAGATGGAGATGAAGCTCACATTTATAAACCGAACGGAGTGTTAAAACAACAACAACAAAAAAAAAAGTCCACAACAGTGAGAGGCAAGATGGAGGCAACGTGAAGAGTTAAGAAGACCAACCGGGGGGGCGACTTCCTGTTTCCACCACGCAGGAACATCACATGACCACGCCGCCGCCACCGCCGCTGGCCGACAGTCACCAGTGCAAACATCAGGACAGTGAGGCGAACGGCTCTTTGCTGCTGCTGTCGTCGATTTAAAGGGGAGAGAAGTTGAAGTGGAGCTCGACTGATGGGGGCCGCCAGGTGAGATTTAGGCCCCCGTTTTTAAAACTAAAGAAGCCAAAAAGCAAATGACAAAGCATTTTGAATATTTTGCATGGATCCTTAGCGAGCGTGCGCCTCTTCACGGTGGAAACAGTGACCTCGCTGGTCATTTCACGCGTCGCGGCTGCAGGGGGAGATCAGCTCGGTGAAAGCTGCTCCACTGCAAAAACTCAAACTCTTACCAAGATTATTTGTCTTATTTCAAGTCAAAATATCTCATTACACTTAAAATAAGACATGATCACCTCAGAAGTAACTTGTTTTTAGACAGTTGTCTCTTGTTTCAAGTGAAAATTTGCTTGTTTCATTGGATTGGCAAAATTTGTTTCTTGTTTCTAGCTAATTTTCACTTATTTCAAGTGAATTTTCACTTTTTCCACTGGCAAATTTTGCCAATGAAACAAGCAAATTTTCACTTGAAACAAGTGACAATTGTCTAAAAACAAGTTACTTCTGAGGTGATCATGTCTTTTTTTAAGTGTAATGAGATATTTTGACTAGTAATAAGACATTTTTGACTTGAAATAAGACAAATAATCTTGGTAATATTTCGCGTTTTTGCAGTGTCCTGCTCGCTGACGGAGCAAAACCAAGCTCTCAGGTTCCTTAATGCCCTTTTCATTTAGTGTGAAGCTGCTCGGTGTAGGTTTTTTTTTTTTTTTTTTTTTTAAAGGGGGAGTCCACCTCTGAAAGCCGAAATGTGCGCGACACAGCTTCAGCTTCAGGAAAACACTGAGAGCTGCGGCGGCGGTCCTGCCTCCCGCCACGTTCACAGTAACAACGCAGCACTTTCCAGGTTTACTGAGGCTTCACTTAACGTTTTTCCAAATCCTTTTTTTATCTTCATGAATGATCTTGACCAAAACTACACACTTCTACCCGAAAAGTGAGGGCCTACAGTCTCTTTTCATTCCTCTTCACCTCTGGATGTAAAATCCACGCTGCTCTGTACATTAATTAACAGCAGAAAAGCCTAAAATTCACTCACTGTCCCAAAACTTACACTCCACAGTGACTGTACTGAACTGTCAGGTCCAGACTGGAGATAAAAGCTGGCAAATTTCGAGACCTGTCTACTATAAAAACCTCTAAAAGGCTGTTTGGTAAAATACTGAGTGACTTTATGAATGTATGCATCTGTCCATTACTGCAGCCGGCGGAGGAAAATATAATTATCCTCCCTCTAGACTGCCATTTCCGCACGGCGCGACCCCAAATGTTCCCAGAAAATACCCGGTAAAATCTTAATTTCGGTTGCATCTGGGTATAATCTGAGTTCAAGTGCTCACAGTCGAGGACCAAAAAGCAGCCCTCCCTCTCAGCTGAAACATTTACATCTTTAAAGGTCCACTTTTCAGCACTAAAAGGACAACAATGTCAATTTTTAAACCGATAAACACGGATTTTCTTCAAGTTACTCGACACGTTTAGAAAAAGGCTTCTCGAACTCAAAGGTGAGCGCGTTTTCTCAGCCGACAGTCGACCGTGGAATACTTCACTTCCAGTAAAAACATCAAAAAAAAAAAAAAAAAAAGACCGGATCTGCAGTTAAAACCTTCTCACCTGACCACGTGTTACGTACTTAGTGAAACAAAACGATTCTCTGATTCAAGTTTTTAGACTCCTCGTCATGGATTAGCATCACCGATCACACATTTTTTAATTCCTTGGTAATAATTATCAATACTACATTGTACAAAACGCCAGACAAACTGGAGATTTAGGGTCCAAGGTGAAGTTGCCGTGTGCTCCCACAATACCCACTCTCCCCAGGAAATAGTCAGAATTTTTGTATTTGCGATCCACTGCCGCCTAAACATCCTGTGCATGTAGTCTCATGCTTACAGATGGCAAAAAATAAAAATAAAAACGGGGAACTGAGTCACAAGCCATGCTGGTGCAGATTCCCACTGATGTCGATCCACACTGCAAAAAGTCCAAATCTTACCAAGATTATTTGTCTTATTTCAAGTAAAAATGTCTTATTACTAGTCAAAATATCTCATTACACTTAAAATAAGACATGATCACCTCAGAAGTAACTTGTTTTTAGACAATTTTCACTTGTTTTGAAACAAGAAACAAATTTTGCCAATGAAACAAGCAAATTTTCACCTGTGACACAAGTGAACAAGTGAAAATTTGCTTGTTTCTTGTTTCAAGCTAATTTTCACTTGTTTTAAGTGAAAATTAGCTTGAAACAAGTGAAAATCGTCTAAAAACAAGTTACTTCTGAGGTGATCACGTCTTATTTTAAGTGTAAAGAGATATTTTGACTAGAAATAAGACATTTTTACCTGAAATAAGACAAATATTCTTGGTAAGATTTGGACTTTTTGCAGTGCAGGTGCTTGGTACAAGATTGAAACACAAAAAAAAAAAAATGAAATGAAAACTACAAGGATCTAATCATTAAAGCGTTAGGGTTATTTTTTAAAGTTTGAGAAAAACGTTAGCACCGTCAATCAGAATTAGAGTCTGTGAGATTGAAAGTGGACAAAGCGCTCTGGGTTAGTGTCGTGAAGACGAGCTGTGGAGGCTAACACCCCGATCTGAGTCTGATGAACAGACTGATACTCCTGTCAGGTGGATCCACCTGAAACTGGTCTGAAAACCCAGTTCATGTCCTGACTGGAGCAGCCAGCGGGGTTACTGGTGCGTTTACTGCCCCAGTCGCTGTGGGAAACATCACATGGCATCATGTGGAGCTCTGATCGACAGCCAACACAGCTCTGGTGGAAAACAGTTTGAAAAGGAAAAGGACCAGTCTCTGTTCCGACGTGTGAACTGGTCTGGGGAAATACTGGAAATGCCTGTTAGATTTTAAGAATGAAACCCCTTTTGGTCCCGACCCACATCGTAATAAACACTGGAGCAACTTCACCTCCCTCCACAAGCCGGAGGCTCACACAGGCGGCCGGCCGGCCTCCTGCGGGGCCGGGGGCCGGGGCTTTGTAAACCAGCTAGCCGGCTCGCTAGCCTCTGACGTTAGCGCTAACCCTCGCGGCCGGCTTGCGTTCGCTTCAGGCTTTGTGGCTAGCATCTCAACAGAGACTCTAACCTAAAGGCTAGCCATGTTCAGCTTCAGCGCCGCGTAGCTTCGAGCTTCACGGCTCGTCTCGGATGATCTGAGCTCCGACGCCGGCGTGGCTCCGCCGCTCAAGTTCATGGAGAAGCTAGCGCTACAGCCTCAACCTTCATGGCTAGCCTTTGACATTAGTTTCAAGCAAGAGGGCCTTTAGCTTCAAGGTTAGCTAGCGTTAGCTTCTCAAAGCCGGGCTGCTGTTTTTGTCCGATTCCTTATTTCCGTCTTTTATCACCGCAGAGAACACCTGGTGGGAAAAAGATACCAAAAATTAGAGTCAACACAAGGAATTTCTACCAATAATTTGACAACTACAGCCTGTGTGTGTGTCCAGATCTGACTCTTTATCCTTATGAAAAAGTCAATTCTAAACTACATTCAGAGTGAGAAGTTGCCTTGTTAGTAGTAAAATGCACTGGAGGGAAAAAACCCCAGAAGTTTCTGATGCAGTTTCCTCACATCACATCACCACAGCGGAATACACCATTTATTTTAATGGTGACGCTCCTCAAAATACCCTGAAGTTCACCTTCCAGCATGAAACTGATCATGTAGTGAGTAAAGTTTCAATGCACTGCAAAACGTCACTCATTTTTACTAGTGACACAAGTGAACAAGTGAAAATTTGCTTGTTCCATTGGCAAAATTTGTTTCTTGTTTCAAGCTAATTTTCACTTGTTTCAAGTAGATTTTCACTTGAAACAAGAGACAATTGTGTAAAAACAAGTTACTTCTGAGCTGATCATGTCTTATTTTAAGTGTAATGAGATATTTTGACTAGAAATAAGACATTTTTACTTGAAATAAGACAAATAATTTTGGTAAGATTTTGAGTTTTTGCAGTGTGCCACACGTTTCTGAGCTCGTGACCAGTGACCACCAGATATTTTGGCCTCTACACTGCAAAAACTCAAAATCTTACCAAGATTATTTGTCTTATTTCAAGTCAAAAATGTCTTATTACACGTCAAAATATCTCATTACACTTAAAATAAGACATGATCACCTCAGAAGTAACTTGTTTTTAGACAATTGTCTCTTGTTTCAAGTGAAAATTTGCTTGTTTCATTGACAAAATTTGTTTCTTGTTTCTAGCTAATTTTCACTTATTTCAAGTGAATTTTCACTTTTTCCACTGGCAAATTTTGCCAATGAAACAAGCAAATTTTCACTTGAAACAAGAGACAATTGTCTAAAAACAAGTTACTTCTGAGGTGATCATGTCTTATTTTAAGTGTAATGAGATATTTTGACTAGAAATAAGACATTTTTGACTTGAAATAAGACAAATAATCTTGGTAAGATTTTGACTTTTTGCAGTGCAGATATTTCGTCTCTAACTTTGTAAATCCTCAGCCCGGTGACGCTGCAGATAAAAGCTGCTAAAAGCCGCGGCGGTGGGGCGGCGGTGGGGCGGCGGTGAGGCGGCGGTGAGGCGGCGGTGAGGCGGCGCTCGGCTCGTCCACTGACCTGAGCCCAGCGGCGGTTCCTGCTGACCATGTGTGTGCTGGCCATGGCCGTGAAGAGCGTGTGCGCCGGCAGGTCCTCGGGCAGCCGCGTCAGGAACTGGGCGATGTGGATGAAGTCCATCTGCAGCAGGACGTCCTCGTACAGCCGCAGGATGCCCAGCCCCGTCCGGAACAGGCTCTCCTCCCCGTCCCGGCAGAAGACGTCCCACACGCGGCACGCCACGTCCAGAGGGAGGGACTTACTGTACAGCGTGAAGATCCTGCAACAACACAGGGACAGGGACGACAACTCAGATTACCCGGACGGCTTCGGATTAACACGGTACGGGATTAAGACGCTCTCTGTTCGGGAAGCGCACCAGTCGATCAGGTAGAGGTCAGGGGTCAGGCTGTTGGTCTGGAAGTGGCTGAAGAGACGAGGCAGGTTCTCCTCGAAGAAAACCTCAAAGGCTGCGAAATACTTCAACATCTGAGACGAGAGAGAGAGAGAGAGAGAGAGAGGGAGAGAGAGAGAGAGAGAGAGAGAGAGAGAGAGAGAGAGAGAGAGCGAACATTAGACACGACTGTAAAAAGCCAATTTACCTACAATCTGATAAAGTGACGCTGCAGGAAGATTTAAATGAAAACCATTTAGATTCAATGGATAAATGCGTCCGGCGTGCGCATGGTTTAAGCCGGAGGCACATGTCGCGTTTTTTCTACACGACCTTTGTGACTTAAAGGCAGAATACACTCAAAAATAATCCCTCTGCATTATGACTTACGAGCCATTAGCAGTGTGTTGGTGTGTGTGTGTGTCACTGTTAGTGCGTGTGTTCTCGTGCGTTCGTGTGGTTATTGTGTGAGTGTGTGTGTGAGTGTGAGTGTGTGTGTGTGTGTGTGTGTGTGTGTGCAGGTACCAGCTCGTGGTCCACCCTGAAGAAGGCCATCTGACAGGGTTTGTTGAGCAGGTTGGCGAAGGTGATGAAGGCTTCGGCCTCCTCCAGGTTCAGGATCAGCACGGCGGCGATGAACGACATGCCCTGCACCTGAAACACACACACACACACACACACACACACACACCTGGTCAGACCGACACGCAGCAGACTCTGGTTTCCAGGTGTGTTTTACAGGGCAACACGGAGCGAACAGCACAACAGCGGAAACACAAACGGCTCCTGTGATTGGACGGTTTGAGGCACCATCTGGCTCAAAGGCAGCAGAGAGCCAGCTTGTGTGTGTGTGTGTGTGTGTGTGTGTGTGTGTGTGTGAGTGTGTGTGAGTGAGTGAGAGAGACTGAGGCACAATTTAGTTTAAAAGCTGAAATCCAGATTAAAAGCAGGGGAGAGATTCAGTTTCTGTTTCAACACAGAGCCAAGGATCCGTGTGTGTGTGTGTGTGTGTGTGTGTGTGTGTGTGTGTGTGTGTGTGTGTGTGTGTGTGTGTGTGTGTGTGTGTGACTCACGTAGCCGATGTCAGGCCTGTAGCAGGTGTAAGCCCCCAGCACACTGTGGAGGAGGTCATGATAGGGACCGCCCTGCAGAGAGAGAGGGAGAGAGAGAGAGAGAGCGAGAGAGAGAGAGAGAGGGAGAGGGAGAGAGAGAGAGGGAGAGAGAGAGAGAGAGAGGGAGAGGGAGAGAAAGAGAGGGAGAGAGAGAGAGAGAGGGAGAGGGAGAGAGAGAGAGAGAGAGGGAGAGGGAGAGGGAGAGAGAGAGAGGGAGAGGGAGAGGGAGAGGGAGAGATTGTTAAGTTTAAATTGTTAAGTTGTTTATATCTATATTGTTATTGTGTACATTGTATCACTAGTCGATTATCCATTTGTTTATTTATTTTTATTTTTCCTTTTTTATTTATTTATTTATTTTATTTTATTTTATTTTATTTTATTTTATTTTATTTTATTTTATTTTATTTTTATTGTCATTATCACTGCTATTTGCTTTGGCAATATCAGCACTGCCTTGTCATGCCAATAAAGCTATTTACATTGAAATTGAATTGAGAAAGAGAGAGAGTGATATGATGCCTTACTGTAGCTGTGACTGTCCAAAGGGGCAGAAATGTTGTTACTTCATTTTGTTTTTTTACACTGTGATATTCAAAACATGTTCAAAAATATGTTTGTATGTGTTATTAATGCAAGACAAAGCAGTCAGGACAAAAACTGCAATGTTCAGGGTGGAAATAAAGACTTTTGCACTCTGTTACACAAAGCTGACTTTATTGTGTTTTAAGGAAATTGAGAGCCAGTGTCCACATATTTGGACATCATTTCTCTCTAAAACTGCACCATGTAAAAAGACGATGTTTAGTTTTTATACTTATCAGGGTCCAATAAGCCAAAATAGAATCATATGCATATCAAACAAGAGCTCAGGTCTTAAAAGGTTAAACGCGCTAAAACCTGTTCATGTTCATTTATTATTCTTTTTTTTATTATTTTTGTTTTTTTCCATCTGATGAAGAGTGAGGGCCGTTTACCTTCTGGAAGATGAAGAGGGAGGGGAAGGTTCTGGAAATGTCCAGTTTGATGAGATCCAGGCTGGACTCTCTGTCAGCCAGGGAGGCTCCGCAGTCTGACACACACACACACACACACACACACACAATCAATCAGTCAATCAATAAATCAATCAGTGAATAAACACACAGGCATTTAAAGGGACACTTTCAGGATTCAGCATCAATGTTTTACTTATTTTTATTTGTTTTTCTCTCCAGGAAAAACTGACCGACCGGACCACAGATTTACTTCGTCTTCAGTCCGTATGACATGAAATTAATCTGAATTCAGTTTATTAAATATTATATTAATATATATAATATTATATTTATTATATATTATAATGTTATAACACAGCATCAAGCCTTCCAGGTAAAACATCGCCTGTCAAAGCTGTGAGATTATGACGATTCATCTGCTCATATCTCATCACTTTGTAAAAACTGTGCTCTGTTTTCTAGGCGTATTTCCTGCATCGGGACGTTGTGTGAAACCTTCAGATCCTAACAGATGGGCTTTATTGATCCCATCCCATCATCATGATCTTTATTGATCATGTGCAATAATGTCCAAAACCTTCCCCTCAACACTAGAAGACAGAAATATAGAGCCATGTGTCTTTAGAGAAATGAACACAACAAATAACAACATTTAACAAGCAGCTCAACAGAATGGATATGAGAAAAATATATGTGTATATAAATAATATAAATAAAATATATAAATATATGTATTATAATGTTATTATGACATGAAATAATGTGAGTTTGTGGTACCGCTCTCGCTGTCGTTGACTGAGCTGGTCTCACTGTAGCTCCTCCACTTCTCCTTCGCTCTGGACAGGAAGATCTCATAGAGCTCTGCAGGACACACACACACACACACACACACACACACACACACACAAACACATGAACAGAGAATAAAAACATGAACAGATATGAGGTGTTTGTTATGAAATTTAACTAATGTTCAGAATACTCGTACCTACTAGGATAAAGACTTGGCTTGTGGTGTGTGTGTGTGTGTGTGTGTGTGTGTGTGTGTGTGTGTACCTGGTGTGATGTTGAGCTCATTGCCGATAGCGAGGCTCCACACTCTTCCTCTGACACTGGGAGGGAGACCCTGCCACCACAGCTCCCTGACCCGCCGTGTGCCCTTCCTGCACGCGCACACACACACACACACACACACGCCAACATCAGGGGGGCAGTGCGAGTTCACTGCATTTGTACACCTCGACCAGTTCAAATCCTTGATTGCTGATTATTTTACTCATAATTGTAACTGCTTTTAATTTTGTCCCTGTTTTATTCTGTTTCTATTTCCCTGTTTTATTCTGTTTTAATCCCTGTTTTATTCTGTTTTTATTTCCCTGTTTTATTCTGTTTTAATCCCTGTTTTATTCTGTTTTTATTTCCCTGTTTTATTCTGTTTTAATCCCTGTTTTATTCTGTTTTTATTTCCCTGTTTTATTCTGTTTCTATTTCCCTGTTTTATTCTGTTTTAATCCCTGTTTTATTCTGTTTTTATTTCCCTGTTTTATTCTGTTTTAATCCCTGTTTTATTCTGTTTTTATTTCCCTGTTTTATTCTGTTTCTATTTCCCTGTTTTATTCTGTTTTAATCCCTGTTTTATTCTGTTTTTATTTCCCTGTTTTATTCTGTTTCTATTTCCCTGTTTTATTCTGTTTTAATCCCTGTTTTATTCTGTTTTTATTCCTTGTTTTATTCTGTCTTAACCCCTGTTTTTATTCTGTTTTAATCCCTGTTTTATTCTGTTTTTATTTCCCTGTTTTATTCTGTTTTAATCCCTGTTTTATTCTGTTTTTATTTCCCTGTTTTATTCTGTTTTAATCCCTGTTTTATTCTGTTTTTATTTCCCTGTTTTATTCTGTTTCTATTTCCCTGTTTTATTCTGTTTTAATCCCTGTTTTATTCTGTTTTTATTTCCCTGTTTTATTCTGTTTCTATTTCCCTGTTTTATTCTGTTTTAATCCCTGTTTTATTCTGTTTTTATTTCCCTGTTTTATTCTGTTTTAATCCCTGTTTTATTCTGTTTTTATTTCCCTGTTTTATTCTGTTTTAATCCCTGTTTTATTCTGTTTTAATCCCTGTTTTATTCTGTTTTTATTTCCCTGTTTTATTCTGTTTCTATTTCCCTGTTTTATTCTGTTTTAATCCCTGTTTTATTCTGTTTTTATTTCCCTGTTTTATTCTGTTTTAATCCCTGTTTTATTCTGTTTTTATTTCCCTGTTTTATTCTGTTTCTATTTCCCTGTTTTATTCTGTTTTAATCCCTGTTTTATTCTGTTTTTATTTCCCTGTTTTATTCTGTTTCTATTTCCCTGTTTTATTCTGTTTTAATCCCTGTTTTATTCTGTTTTTATTCCTTGTTTTATTCTGTCTTAACCCCTGTTTTTATTCTGTTTTAATCCCTGTTTTATTCTGTTTTTATTTCCCTGTTTTATTCTGTTTTAATCCCTGTTTTATTCTGTTTTTATTTCCCTGTTTTATTCTGTTTTAATCCCTGTTTTATTCTGTTTTTATTTCCCTGTTTTATTCTGTTTCTATTTCCCTGTTTTATTCTGTTTTAATCCCTGTTTTATTCTGTTTTTATTTCCCTGTTTTATTCTGTTTTAATCCCTGTTTTATTCTGTTTTTATTTCCCTGTTTTATTCTGTTTTAATCCCTGTTTTATTCTGTTTTAATCCCTGTTTTATTCTGTTTTTATTTCCCTGTTTTATTCTGTTTCTATTTCCCTGTTTTATTCTGTTTTAATCCCTGTTTTATTCTGTTTTTATTCCTTGTTTTATTCTGTCTTAACCCCTGTTTTTATTCTGTTTTAATCCCTGTTTTATTCTATTTTTTGCTATTTGTATTGTAATTCTGTATTGTGTTTATGGTTGTTGTTCATCTGGCATCATTGTAAATGAGGGCTTGCTCTCAATGATTCCCCGAATCCAAATAAAGGTTGAATGAATGAATGAATTCAACTGAAGGAACTGAGGTCTCAGAACAAAGCAGTTACACACACACTCACACACACACACACACTCACACACACACACACACACACACACACACACACACTCACATGGTGTCCCAGTGCGGCAGGATGTCGTTGTTCCAGATGACCATGGCGTGAGAGATGCTCTCCTCCTGCCTCAGCCTCTCCTTCATCTGACGCTTCTTCTTCTGCGCCTCCTTCAGCTCTGAGAGAGAGAGAGAGGGGGGGAGAGAGAGAGAGAGAGAGAGAGAGAGAGAGAGAGAGAGAGAGAGAGAGAGAGAGGGAGAGAGAGAGAGAGAGAGAGAGAGAGAGAGGGAGAGAGAGAGGGAGAGAGAGAGAGAGAGAGAGAGGGAGAGAGAGAGAGGGGGGGGAGGGAGAGAGAGAGAGAGAGAGAGGGAGAGAGAGAGAGAGAGGGAGAGGGAGAGGAGAGGGAGAGAGAGAGGGAGGGAGAGAGAGAGACAGAGAGAGAGAGGGAGAGGGAGAGGGAGAGAGAGAGAGAGACATTTGAAAGCCTTGACGTCCTCAGATCTTGTCCTTGCTGGCCACCGTAGCCGTCCTCTGCCAGTGTCGTTTGTCCAAAAAAAAAAAAATCTTTTCCAACTTCCTGTTTTGATCTTTTGTCCGGTGAAGGAGTTCACACGTCGTCACGGAGACGCTCACTGACCTCCAGTCAGATCTTTACAACCTGAACTTTGGGTTTTTGTCTGCAGGAACATCTGGAGAAATCTGATCACCTCCCGTCAGACTGTGGTTTTCACACTTTATTCACTAAAGGATTCATCAACTCACTGCAAAAACTCCAAATCTGATCAAGAATATTTGTCTTATTTCAAGTCAAAATGTCTCATTACACTTCAAATAAGACATGATCACCTCAGAAGGAACTTGTTTTTAGACAATTTTCAGACAAGTTTCAATAGAAAATTTGCTTGAAACAAGTGAAAATTTGCTTCGTTCATCCCCGCCTCCATCAGGGAGCTGAACCTGGTGGAACGATGATGTTAGTGGTGACTGTAACGATGATGATGATTATGATTTTGATGACGTTGTTGACGATAACGATGAGGTTGATAATGACGATGATGAAGATGTTGTTTTGTTGTTGTCGGAGATTTATGTGGTTGACACTTTTACCTGAGATGGCCTCTTGTTGCACCACTGTTTTATATATTCAGTGAGACTGGGATCTGTTGAATGTGTGTGTGTGAAACGTGTTGTCCTTTATGTCTTTTTTATACCTGTCTGCAACCAAACTGCCCAAGTTGGGACAAATAAATTATACTTGACTTGACTAAAAACAAGTTATTTCTGAGGTGATCATGTCTTATTTGAAGTGTAATGAGACATTTTGACTTGAGATAAGAGATAATCTGGGTCAGATTTTGGGTTTTTGCGGCGCCTCCAGTCGTACCTCTCCTCTTGGCTCCGGCCACCATCTCCTCGTACTCCAGTTTGTGTCTCTGGGTTTCCTCCTGGGATTTCGCCGGCAGGTTCCTGACACACACACACACACACACACACACACACACACACACACACACACACACACACACACACACAGACAGACAGACGGTCATTACAGGCGTTCAGGCGGACGGACCGAGGCTCCTTTTAGCAGCAGCCGTGAACACACACACACACACACACACACACGCTCTCTGTTGCTAAGCGACGGCTGAGGACCCGTTTGAAGTGCGAGGCCTTTTTTTTTAATTCACAGCCGGGCGATAATTCACGACTCTGGTTTATCGCGCCTCAGTGGAATCAAGTGGAATCATGACGTTATCGTGACACACACACACACACACACACACACACACACACAGTTTAGACACAATCCTGTTTTCTAAACTGACGATAAGACAATCCTTTTTGAAAACTGACTAAATCAGGCATGAAATACTTTAAGGGATGTTTTTTTTGAAAATGTTTAGTTTGACATCACCGCTCGGTTCAGATTAACGTGCTGGGATTATCGGCTCGACGCAGGCGTGGGAAAATGTGACAAGAAGTTCAAGGACAATCGAGTCTTCCTAGAATATTAGGAATTTAAACATATTTTCATTCAGAAGTGCCAAAAATGTACAATTTTGATGGACATCTAAGAAACCTGTGAAGAGCAAGCCGTCTCATTCGTTAACAATACAGCAGAATAAAACGTGGCTCATATCACGATTTGTTTTTTCTGCCTTTCGATATGTATTTTCTGCATTTTTGCACTTTGACGTGTTGGATTTCGATCAGCTGTCTCATCCCTGGCCACATTTTTCATCCTGTGCGGGATGAAGCGTCTTCCCACAGCGAGCACGCGAGCGATACTCACGCCGGCCGGTCCTCCAGGATGAGCGCCGTGGTGGACAGAGGCTCGAACTCCAGGTTCTTCCTCCTCCCGGCAGACAGGGGGCGCTGCTGCGGGCACGCCGCCGCGTCCGAGCCCTTCACCTGCTCCTCCTGCAGAGAAGAAGAAGAAGAAGAAAAAGAAAAGACGCTCGATCAGGTACGGCCCACATCAAACCACTGAGACTGAAACCAGAGGGAGAATTTACTTTTCAGACGCCGCGTTTTCATCTGAGAAATCCTTTTTGTAAATCACAAAAACTGAACAGAGTGAAACAGAAAAAGAGTTTTTGTCCCCTCATTTTTAGCTCCAGTTATTCCAGTATCTTTCAAGTTTATTGTTTTTCTAGTTTATTAGGATCCACATAAGCAGGGAGCCACTCTTCCACCGTTCAGGACGGTCCCATATCAGGACAGATTCAGAAATTAGAAGCAGGAAAAAACATAAAACTGAGTGAAGAGAAAAAGACAGAAGCAGCGTTTCGTTTGGACCGACTTCAACACTTGGATTAATTACAGGAGTTGAACCAGCACTTATTGGCAGATATTCAAGCTTTAATCATCCGTATCGATCGATATATATCCAGATAAAAGGCTGGACGGGGCGTTCAGCCTCCAGCTTCACATCGGTAAATATTTAACCGCCTGTCCAAACTGACATCCTGCAAACTCTCAAACTCGCATTTTATGTCTTTTTTATTTTTATGATGTGTTTTCTTGCTTCATGCAGTCCAAAACCAGCTTCTCCTTAAATGAAACACCTGTTCAATACACCTTTAGACCTACACAGCAGATTGTGCGTGTTGCGTTCAGGGGACTCTAAACTAAAGGATAAAACTGGAGCTGATAAATGATGAAAAAGCCCTGACAGAGGTGTAGCTGCGCTGCTAAATTCACTGTTAAATTCAGATGTTTTGATAAGACAGGAGCGATTGGATTACAACACGTTTGATTTGATGAAAGAAAAAGAGGAAGGAGGAGGGGAAGT
The DNA here is from genome assembly GCF_902150065.1 of Myripristis murdjan. Classification (NCBI taxonomy): domain Eukaryota; kingdom Metazoa; phylum Chordata; class Actinopteri; order Holocentriformes; family Holocentridae; genus Myripristis; species Myripristis murdjan. The sequence goes on along the minus strand of NC_043994.1, from coordinate 30,921,813 downwards.
GGAGGAAGAAGAGGAAGAAGAGGAAGAGAGCGAGCGCTCGTTCTGCTCTGATCACATCAGGAGTTTTAATCAAATCACTTCAGTCTTCACTTGAATTCGGTGCGACAGCGACTTCATTTTAATGAGTTTCACCCAAAACAATGGAGCTGTTATCATGAAGCACAGCATGCACACGACTGCCACACACACACACACACACACACACACACACACACACACACACACACACACACACCATTCATCAATTACAGCACAGAGAGAAGACTCTGGCAGAACTGTGTGTCTGAATGAACCTAACTGTGTGTGTGTGTGTGTGTGTGTGTGTGTGTGTGTGTGTATGCATTTTGACATCCACTTAAACTGCCAAGTGTGCATGTGGGCGTGTATTTTGACTGTGTGTGTGTGTGTGTGTGTGTGTGTGTGTGTACTTACACATGGTCTATCTAAGCCACCAAGCAAATGTGCAAATGTCAATGTTTGTGTTTGCATGTGTGCTGTCTAGGCTACCGTGTGTGTGTGTGTGTGTGTGTGTGTGTGTTAAGCTGACACAATAAACAGTTCATTGACAGGAGCAGGACAGCTGTGGGTCAACAGGACAGACGAGCCTTTATGCACTGACGTCTGAATGCAGCCAGCAGGTGGCGACATTCAGCCAACTTCCCTTCACTGTGAGGTTTATCTGCTCCTCTGTGTGAGTGTGTGTGTGTGTGTGTGTGTGTGTGTGTGTGCCTTTTCAGCTCTGCATGCTACACAGGTGCTGCTCCGTCAGCACTTTGCCTCTGAAGTCAGAAGTTAAAAAAACCCTGTGGCCGCAGCAGAGATTTGAGGATTTGCAGCTTTTTAACATGAACAGAGCATCAGCACACGGAGGCTGTGGACAAACGAAGCTGAGACCAGCCTCTGCTCTGCGCTCCTCACACTCTGACACCAGGTGGGATCACTCAGGGGACCCGCTGTGCAGGTAGGGGGCGCTGTTCTGCCGGAGCAAACGCAGCTTCAGCTCCCAGAGGCCCCTGCAGCTCCTGGCAGACGGAGGACGGAGAGAAAAGATGACGGAAAAAACTCACATCCGACATGCTGCTCCTCTGGAGAGGGAGAGAGAGAGCGAGGGGGAGCGGGGACGAGCGAGGAGGCAAGGGGGCTGATGGGAAATGTGGTCTTCATGTGTGTGAACGAGAGCACTAACAACATGGCTGACGGGCGACGGCTCGTGATCCGGTTTGTTTATGGGCACACGGACTCAGGCTGCAGGTGATAATTACTGTCATCGCCAATTAATTTGACTAGTTTTTGATTAATCAGCTGAAAAGTCCAGATTCTCAAGATGATGAAGATACAATAAGTGTTTAAAAAAAAAAACAAAAAAAAACACAGGAAACAGTCCAGACCCAGATGTTGACAAAGTTTTCACTTGCAGTTGAAAAAAGCCTAATAAATTGCAGTATCTCTCAACACATGTTGCCTCAACACTCGGCGTGTTGCAAAATGTTTTATTTTCCAAAAATCAACAAAACCAACTCAAAACGCCTGCTGCACATGAACAACATCAATGTAACTAAGAGATTTTTTTTTTTTTTTACATGGATAAATTATCAACTAGGGCTGAACAATATATTGATCTCAGATCATTATCTGGAAATATGAGACATTAATATCTCAAAAGGCAAGAATATGGACATACTGTATATATAACTTATTTTACTTATTTTATCTTATGTTACTTACATTTATTAATATTGAAATCTATCTTTTTTTATTTTGTTCTTTATTCTATGTTTGCACTGAAGGAGCTGCTCTTAATCTCACTGCACATGTGTATAGTGACAATAAAGGCATTCTATTCTATTCTATTCTATTCTATTCTAAAATCAAATTGAGGGTTAGGTGTGATATAAGCCTGAGACATTGATCGGTCTGTTCTGATCCATAAAATGAAGTCTAAAAATGAAGAATGAATTTGTGAAGTCACTGCATTCTCTACATCCATTTGGTGTTATTATGCTGTTTTTTTTATTTGAAGAATACTCAATTTTCACTGTTGCCACACTTCAAATTTCAAATAATATATTGATATGTGGCGTAAACACTGAGGTCTAAGACGTTTGGTCCGTATCCTGCGGCTCTGACCAGTCGCCTCGGTGTTTCCCGGTGTTTTGCACATTGCCCACATCTATGCACATTGTATACATCGATGCACACTGTTTTTTTTGTTTTGTTTTGTTTTGTTTTGGTTTTTTTGCACATTGTTTTTTGCACATTGGGTACTTAGATCTTTAGATCTCGAGTGTCATCTTTTATTCTTTATTTTTTATTATTCTTTATTTTTTATAATTCTTTATTTTTTATTATTCTTTATTTTTCATTATTCTTTATTTTTTTTATTTACTTAATCTTGTACTCTGTGGATACTGCTGAAAACTGTGAATTTCCTTCGGGATGAATAAAGTATCTATCTATCTATCTATCTATCTATCTATCTATCTATCTTCCTGGTTGTTGTCGACCTTGACAGGCTGCATTCTGGACAGCAGCACCGCACCTTCTTCTACATGAAGTGGGCAGGCGTCCCACTGGCTGACTGACTGACTGACTGACTGACTGACTGACTGACTGGCTGACTGACTGACTGGCTGGCTGACTGGCTGACTGACTGACTGGCTGACTGGCTGAAACCAGTTTGCCAGGCAGAGCCCTGACGGCAGCGCTGTGGGAAAAACAGCCAGGATCATGACTTCAGCTGTAATCCTGCAGATTCCAGATCAGGCCTCTTGGGGATCGAGGTGTCGTGGTGAAGCACAGCAGCTGAGGGAAGACAGAGGAAACAGTGGAGCTGAAGCCAGACCTCCTCCTCCTGCTCCTCCTCCTGCTCCTCCTGCTCCTCCTCCTCCTCCTCCTCCTCCTCCTCCTCCTCCTCCTCCTCCTCCTCCTCCTCCTCCTCCGTGTCTGACGTGTCGCTGCCGACGCCAAACCACATGTGGCCGTCTGTGCTTCCTGATGAGTCATCTGACCGAGGAGAGCTGCTGTCATGTGAGCCGGCAGGCAGGCGGCTGTCAGATGTTTAGCTGTGAGCCGTGTCCCCGCTCACTATCAGCTTACCTCCTGCCCCCCTCCTCCTGCAGGGCGGGGGTCGGGGGTCAGAGGTCAGGCACAGAGCAGCAGACTGGGAATCACGCTGCGTTCGGTTCAACTCGGAATTTCAAGCTCGTAAAAATTTCCGATCTGTGACGGCGCTGCGTTCACAGTGATGGACAAAAAGGTAACGACAAGAAGGAGGAGGAGGAGAAGAAGAAGAAGAAGGAGAGGAAGAAGGAGGAGAAGGAGAAGAAGGAGAAGAAGAAGGAGAAGAAGAAGAAGAAGAAGAAGGAGAAGAAAACATGTTCCTCCCACAGGAAACACCCGAGCTGGATGCAGCAGGATTGGCTTCAGCGGTAAACGATGTTACACTGAACTAAACTCTTCTCAGAAACAACAAACTCTAATTTACAACTTGTCAGCCAGCGCTGGATCACTGGTATTTTTGTTTTTTCACACGTCTGTGAGTTTTGTCTAGTTTTGAAATCAACATCAGAGTCTTTCTGGGGCTCAGGCAAACAAAAAAAAAAAAAAAATGCCATGACTTTACATGACTGAGTTGGACCGGGACCTTAAAAACAGCTGTTCCCTTCTACTTTACACATGTTGTTTGTGAATAAATTGTGAAATAAATGCACAGTAAAGCCAGTTGTCTGTGATGTTCCCTGAGGATTTATCAGCCTCCCTGACTTTAACCTTGTGGAGCGACGTCTCGTTATTCCAGGATAATCCAGGACTTCCAGGACCGGAGGAAACCAAACCTCAGGACCAGCTTTAAACGTGAGAGAGACAGAGGGAGGCGGAGGCTGCTGCAGCACTGAAGCACATAATCAGTGGTGTGTGTGTGTGTGTGCATATATATGTGTATGCGTGTGTGTGTGTGTGTGTGTGTGTGTGTGTGCAAGACACCACCTGCTCTAATGGCAGGAGAGGAATCTAAACTCTCAGAACACAGAGCTTCTCTTAACGGCTGAGAGACAGAAAATAACCGTGTGTGTGTGTGTGTGTGTGTGTGTGTTTATGTGTGTGTGTGTGGGTTGGTGGGTGTGTGGGGACAACCAGCTGGGTCCTCAGCTGCACAGAGTGTGTGAGGGTTGCCTAGCGACACACACACACACACACACACACACAGTAAATCCATTTTACAGTCTCATTGCTGTTCAGCCAGGCTGCATGTGAAGCAGACAGGAGCTAACAGCATTAGCCCCCGGAGTGTGTGTGTGTGTGTGTGTGTGTGTGTGTGTGTGTGTGTCCTTCATCTCACCAGCCAGTTTAACCATCCTCCTAAAATCCAATCAGCAACAGAAAACATGGTCCCTGTCGTCACAGCGCCCCCTTCAGGACACGCAGTGTGAAGGCTTTAAATGTCATAACACACAAACTCACATTCGAGTCAAACGTTTGAAATCTGGTGAAATCAGCTGGTGTGACATGTTCAGCTCTAATCCAGGAGTTTCAGCTCATCAGGCTCTGATCGGTGTAACTTCCTCCTCCTGGCTCATTTCCATCATCAACCTCGCGCCGCAAATCATCACTTTCTACTTCTAACGTCAAGAAACGACATGAAGCACAGAATCTGCTAAAGCAACGTCACGTGGATTAGGGCGGGGACGATATGCTCGTCTCAAGATTTGACACTATCACGACACTCGGGTGCCGATTCGACTTAATCGATGATGTCAGTGACGTAAACGCATCGACACATATAGCATACCGTCAAGTTGTTGTCGATTACGTCGATGACGCAATTTACGCAAACAGCAGAGGCTGCAGGTCGGAGCGTTTCAGACGGAGAGGAAGGCAGCAGCCGCGCGAAACAGCCAGAAAGACGATCAGAGACGTCCAAAGTGTGGAGACATTTTAAAGAGAAGCCAGATGACTCGGTCGTCTGCAGCCTTTGCAAAGCGGAGACGGCACCACAGCAGCACCACGGCGATGAGCGAGCAGCTGAAGCGACAGGAAGCAAAGAGCTGGACAATCCTAAGTCTAACTAACTAATTACCAACTAACGGGAATTTACAGTAACATGGCAGCATGAACGAGTTAACCCTTTCATGCATGAATTATGAAAGCCTGAATCAAAATTTTTTTCTTATGTGTTTTTACTCTTCTTAGGGCATGAACACTTTTTTAAGTCTCCATACTTCTTTAAGGATGCAGGACTGGTATTACCATGTCATGATACTGGTATTAATATGTTTTCAGCAACAAGAACTGACAGTCTCTGCATAAACCTCAATGGAGGGGAGCAGCAGAGAGCACTCTAACAGCTGATATGCAATTCCACCATAGAAACCACTGCATTTAGGAGAAAATGGCTTTAAACAGCTGTCCACTGTAGTGACCGCTATGCGCCAAAGGGTTAAAGCAACACGAGGTCACTTTGACCGCGCCTCGCTGCTTCGAGAAACAAAACGTAACGATGCACGTTGTTAATACGTCGCACATAACAGCAACTTTAGTAAAACCGGATCATATTAATCGTTTGACTAATCGACTAATCGTAAAAATAGCTGATAGATTAATCGGGAGAAAGATAATCGTTTAGGACAGCCCTACTGTTTATTGTGATTTTGTTTTGTTTTTTTTAATCCTCCTCCAGTTTGTGTGTGTAAAGTCTGATGAGGCTGTGATTCTCCTAGAGGTCACTAGAGGTCATTTTCTCCAGCGACGTCCAGTTTGACAAAAGTCTCTGCCTGCAGTGAAATGGCTGCTATGGGGGCCAACATCATCACACAGGAATCAAATGTGGCTCATTGAATCCACAAGAGTCTCAGCTTTCCAGTCAAAGCCAACTGATGCAGCTCCAACACTGTTTATCCTGAATTTGAAGCGAGATTTAGTCGCCTCGTCGACGGCCCAGCATGACTCTGCTCACAGATGCAGCCATGTGTGTTCCTGCATGTCTGACAAAGAGCTGCTGTTCGCCCACGTGACGATGATGATGATGATGATGATGATGTTTGAGTATTTTGAAGCTGCAGCTATGAGGATAATTTTCAGGATGAACTGATTAATTATTTAGCGCATGAAGTGCTGCAAGAAAAGACAAACTCTGCGGATCCCAAAGTGATGTGATGATGTCTTTAATAAACCCAAAAGGATTCACTTTAAAAAGACATGAAGAGAGAAAAGGAAGAGGATCCGAGCGTCTCAGTGAGGCTGGAGTCAGATGACCGCGTGGTGTTTCTGCTTGATAAAGTCAATCTAATGACTAATCGTTTCCGCACTTCTTCTGTTTTTGCCAAAAACTCTGGACGGCAGATTTCAGCGGCTGATCCAGTTTCCAGACGGAGAAAACAGCGTCTGGCCGAGCGATGTTTACCAGTCCAAGAGGCTGGAAGAAATTTACCACCGCAGAAAAAAAGGACCAAAACAAATTTACTGTCTGGTGTTATTTTACCACCCCGCAGAGGAGGACGAGCCTCTGAGCGTGTGTGTGTGTGTGTGTGTGTGTGTGTGTGTGTGTGTGTGTGTGTGCGTTCACAGGGCTGACCTGCTGTGTTGATGAGGCAGGGTCTTTAGCTGCGTCATTCTCTCTGCCTGCAGCCTTGCCAAATAATCGCCAGCCCGTTGCATTGTGGGACGGCGCCTTAGGCTCTTTGGATTTCCTAGAAAACAGGCTCCTGGAAAAAAAAAAAAAAAAGAGAGAGAGAGAGAGAGAGAGAGAGAGAACAGTTACCATCACTACTGCCATCTCCGCTCGTCTCAGCTGAAAAAGTGAATGATCATAGTGAATGATTTTTGTCTAATGTTGTTTTATTGGGTATTTTCTTTCCTTTTTTCTCTTTTCTGCATAATACTCGTTCTAAATTTGCACATTGACCTACATCTATGCACACTGTATACACCTATGCACACGGCATTTTGCACATTTTTCGCACATTGTTGTACTTAGATCTATAGTGTCATCTCTTATTCTTTATTTTTTATTTATTTAACCTTGTAATCTGTGGATACTGCTGAAAACTGGGAATTTCCTTCGGGATGAATAAAGTATCTATCTATCTATCTATCTATGTATCTTGTATTTGTATTTGCATGTCTTGTTCTGGTTTGAAAAGCTGCATTACAGTAAAGAAATGCAGTTTTCTGAACTTGTTATCCCAGCTGCTGTATTACTCTGTCTCTCCGGCCTCGTCATCATGTCCACGTTACTGATGATGACATAGCAGAAATACTGTGTGTAAATATGTTATGAACGCACCGACAGTCATTCGTACAATATCGATATCGAGGTATTTGATCAAAGATATCACGATACTTGATTTTGTTTACATCATCCAGCCCTGAGAGTCCGACTCGGATTCAACCAAAGTGCAGGAAGTGAACAAAACACGCTTCAAATTAGGGACGGGGGGGGAAATGATTCAGTGAAAAACTGTTTTTTTTGGACAATTTTTATTGCCCTTAAACTGCACTTGGCCTGGAGGCGGTGAGCGATGTTGGGTCGTTGCTTGCCGCGAGCCTCCCAAAAATTGTAACTACGCGGACCCTACGCAGCCCCACAAGAGCTGTGATTGGTCCGCCGAAGTACATCATTTCCGGCATTTCGTTGCAACCGGTATCACAACATCCTGTTGTTGTGCCGGCAGCGCCATTTTTAAAACAACTGTTGTGTCTCGCCTCGTCAGTTGTGTTTGAAAACTTTGGAGAATGCTGGATCTTGCGGAAGAACGCCTGGCCGAGGAGGTGCGCAAGTACCCGCACCTATACGACTCGTCCTCTCGCCATTACAAAGATGAGAAGAGCAGCGACCATACGTCACAGGGTCTACGTTGGTGGGAGGAGAATTGCTCAGTATGTTTCGCAGAGGTATGTTGGACACACACGCGCTGCGTAGGAAATGCGTGCTTCGCACAACCCCCGTACGCGGAAGCATAATCCGGCCTTAAGTCGACTCCTGAAGCAGCGGTGGCATTCACACCTGCCGACACCAGGATTCAGTTCGACCTGGCGACATACGGCAGATGTGTGAGAGTCACGGCTCTGAGGTCGTGTCCTTGTGCACTTCCACCTGCCATCTCTTCTGCCATCTCGCTCTACGATCTCACAGGGCCAGTGAAGGAGTCGGGAACATTATCCGAGCCGTGATCATGCGGCGCCACACGCGGGGCTTCACTGGACTGATGCTGTGCAAAAAATGTGCAAAGCAAACTGTTTTGTCCTCAGTGTGCTGGTCAGCAGATATTACAGCAGCTTAGACAGAGAATCAGAGAAAGGAGGGGCAGGAAATCGATGAATAATAAAAAGGAAGTCAAGTTGTGAGGAAGAACAAGCAGGGAGCGAGCACACACACACACACACACACACACACACACACACACACACACACTTCAGAGCAGTTCCCAGACTAAGGCAGAACTGGAGCGCCTGCAGCGAAGGGAGGAATAATATTTGCTTGGCTGTCTACTGGGGCCAGAGAGAGAGAGAGAGAGAGAGAGAGAGAGAGAGAGAGAGAGAGAGTGTGTGTGTGTGTGTGTGTACATGTGAAAAAGTGAGCGAGCACCCTGGCGTGTGGCGTTGCTAAGACGCACAGATGAAGAGATGGAAGTCGAAAGAAAGAGAAGTGAAATTAGATGTGCTGGTTTTTCCATCGAGCGAGCCGCACGCCTCTTTACGCAACCGTCTGTTTTCATAACGAGCTCGTCCACGACCCGCCGATTATTCTGAAACGTGTACAGCAAAAATAAAATAAGGGTATGTTGTATTTCACGGGGAAAAAAGTGCAGAATTTTATTTCACAGATTGAAAAAGGACTATTAAACCGGCTCTGAGTAACTCGTGATTTTTCCAAACTTAGTCAAATTCTTCCTCTCAGACCTTCTCGTTCATGACATGATATTAAAAAACACTTTCTTCTGCTGCTTCCCTGAAATAGCAGGTGAGCAGGTGGATTCAGACGGAGGCTGTGCAGGAGCGCGCTGCCTTCGAGGACGCTCCTCATCAGCAGAAGTTATTTAAGGGCCCCCAAATCTAAACAGGGACCAAATTAGAGCCGGATCACATCCAGGAGCAGCTGCTTTCAGCGATTTAGCACCAAACTAGACTTCAGTCGTGAACGAACAGCACCTCCACGTCTTATCTCATCTTACACGCTGTCTGTTTTCATACGAGGCAAAAACAACCTGTGACTGATCTGTGATCTGTGCGGTGAACCGTCACTTTTCTCCCCCACAAGTATAGAGGTTTGGTTTTTTTCTGTTTTTTTTGTCAAATTAAAACATACACACTCCAGCACAGATGCACATTTGAGTTGCTATAAGGTGGATTTGTTCCCTGCCTGTGTGTGTGTGTGCATTAAAAACATGACTGACACCTGCTGACTGGACAGTTATTTTGCCTTTTCCGGGGTTTCTGTCCTCCTCAGCTTCAGATGTCGTGATGCATCGTGGCTGATTATCGCAGAATCGCCTGCATCGTAACAGCATCGCAGTGATTCCCACCGCTCGTGTTTATGAAAGCGTGGCAAGCTTGCACAACTGTTTTTAATTTCACTTGTGAGGTGAGCCTGGTGTGTGTTTCCTCTTTTTTGTTCTGTTCCACCGCGAGAGAGAGAGAGAGAGAGAGGAACTGCTGAAGTCTGAAGGGTGCAGCCTTCAGGTCGACAGCCCTCTCTACGTCTAGGAGCCGGCTTCAAACTTTCTTTTTCGATGAGGTGTGTAGTTCAGACCTCAGACCAGCCTGTAGCCTCTCTCTCCTTCCTTAAGTATTCATATTGCATTAGTGAATGTTACGACCTCAGCATCTTCTCTCTCTCTCTCGTAGACGTCCGAAAATGTGATTTAAAGCCACCATGACTCTCCCCAACACCCCCTTCCTCAAGTGCTGCTGTTATTATTATTATTATCAGTCCTACATCATCATCATCTTTATTACTCCATCCTATTATATTTAGTCTTATGATTACTATCATCATTACCCACATTAATATTACGACATATCTCTATGAGGAACTTCTCTGTCTGCATCTCTCTCTCTCTCTCTCTCTCTCTTTCTTATCTCTGTATATCACCCTGACATAACTTATGATTATGTTATGATTTGACACTACACAATAAAACTGCCTTGATCTGAATTGAGTTTTTGTGCTGCTTCATGGCACTGTGACACTGAAGCCCCCGTTCCACTTTTCTGCTGAACTGAACTTGAGAAGAAAGAAAGAATTTGAATTCTGAGTCGGGTTCATTTTTTTTTTAAGCTGAACTGCGATACAAACTGAACCCTGAAATGTGTAAACCTTTAAATCACTAATTCCTGCTCACACAGCAAATTGATGTTTGATGCTCACGGGGTTAAAGTGACACAGGCTCCGTCTTTTTCTGAATGTTGTTGGGCGAGACACTGAACTCACGACCAGTTCCTCCGAAATTCAAGTGTGTGTGTGTGTGTGTGTGTGTGTGGGTGTGTGTGTGTGTGTGTGTGTGTGTGTGTGTGTGTGTGTGGGTGTGAGTGGGAAATGCAACATGTGGGTGACATATGCAGCTGCACAGCTCTAATAGAGATAAATGAGCCGACGGTGCTGCTGCAACAAGTCGGTCCTGAACGCCTCTCTGCGTCTGTGTGATCACATCAAGCCGCTCCGCACATCAAAAACAGCCCCGTGTGTGTGTGTGTGTGTGTGTGTGTGTTTCACGCAGAGTCGGGCAGTGAGATGGTGAACCTGCAGCGACGGATTAACAGGCTGTTTCATTTTGCCTCTTTTCTTCTCTGCTGGAGGAGAGAGGCGGTAAATGCAATATAACAGATCTAAGTGTGGCTTTGTGTGTGTGTGTGTGTGTGTGTGTGTGTGTGTGTGAGTGTGTTTGAAGGTACCTGCTTAATTCCCAAAGCGTATTGGACAAATGTGTGTGTGTGTAAATAATTATCTACGGGGCAGACGGGGTCTACTTGAGATCCGAGGCGTCGTTTGTGCTGCAGCTTCACAGCAAATCTGATTCCTGATGAACACGAGGACCGAAACCCCGACGCAACACGAGAGGGAGAGAGAGCGAGAGAGCGAGAGAGGGAGAGAGCGAGAGAGCGTCCCAGTCTGAGGAAAAACCTCGGCTTCATGATGACTGTGCATTAATTAAAATAAGCTTGACTGATCCCCTGGGGGAAATGTTAGTGTGTAATAACCTGACGTGTTATTGTCATCAAACGTCATCCATGCCTTGTTTTTAATTCATTTTTAATTATTTTTTTAAATATTTAGTCAAACTTTACAAATAGTGATTTATTTAGTTACACCCTTTTTTATTTGTTTTACAAGGGCTCTTTGTCTGCTCTGTCCCAGCAGGTGTGTTTTACCTGTCATCACTGCTGATCGGCCCACAGTCTGAACTGTGGGATGACCAGCCTCCTCCAGGAATAACCTGAGTGTGTGTGTGTGTGTGTGTGTGTGTGTGTGTGTCTGCCGTCTGCTCAGCGTTGCTCTCCGTCTGTGTGAATTTCCTTCGAGACGCTGTGACATTCAGTCCAACTGCCGAGGCCCAAATCCAAACCAGAAGGAGACGCGACAGGCAGACACGATTTAAACCCCGAATAAAAAACCAAAAAAAAAAAACAAACAGCAGCGCTCAAATACCTGCCAGTCAGGCAACATTACGGCCTTAAAGCAAAAAATAAACCCTTATTTTTACATGACTCCAGTGCCTTGTCGTGTTGGAGGACGTCCGGCCGGCCGGCCGCGGCTCCTTTTGCAAACCAAACCTCTACAAAGTGTGCAGGAACAGCTGAGGCGGCACAACGCGGTAAAAACACAACATGTCGCAATTATTCTGACGGACCCGAGTGCGACAATATCTGTGATTTTAGTGGGAGTGATCATTTTTGCATCATAACTTTCATTTTAACTGGAAAATAAAATAGTAAAATGAGGAAGATGTGATTTCTGTTGGGTTCTGCACCAAACTGTCGTGTTTTTTTTTTTTTTTCTTAATGTCTGGAGAGTGTCACTTATTGGCCAGAGCAGTCTCTGCAGCTCCACAAAACTTTATTTATAACGATGCACTGTCACATTTAATGTTCATCACAAGTCGCTGCTGCTGCTGTGATACTGCCCTCATCCGTATTACAAGTTTGATGTGATTAGAGCCACACGCACAATTTTCATAGTCAATTTAGAGTCGGCCTTTCAAAACATCAAAACCCCCCCCCCACACACACACACACACACACACACACACTTCTTTCTTTCTTAATTAATCCACTTCATCACACATCTGCCAACTCTAAAGGATATAAAGACTTAATATTTTTTCCATTTCCTATTGCAATATATTCCAAGTGCATTTTTAAGACAATCTGTCTTGTTCTATTGTCATAATGAAATTTCCAGTTACTAAATTAAAAAAATGAAAAAAAAAAAAAAAAAAACCTGGTCATTCCTGAAAGATGAACCAGCAAGTAGCTCTGCAACCTGATCAACCGCTGAAAAAGGCATTGTGGGTAAAAACGCACAACTTTCCCCTGTCATTTTTAACTTTGAGCCATTTACATTGGAAAACTGTGTTAAAATGAATGAACTTGTTAAAACACAAATGCAACTGGTGTTTTCCTTCAAGCGATCAAAAGACACAGAGAGAGAGAGAGAGAGAGAGAGAGAGAGAGAGAGAGAGAGAGAGAGAGAGAGAGCACGGTATTGTATTGTCTTGGACTTCATTACTCCGATCAAACAACAGAAATACTTTGCGCTGCTCTACTTCACACTCGCTTTCGTTTCGTCTCTTTGTTGTGCTCTCTGCAGGAATGCTGTCGGGGCGCTGTGGCTCCGACGCTCCCGCTCCGCTCTCTGCTGACGGAGGAAATGAATCTGACTCTCGCCACCTCCCTGTTCGTCACCGGGAACGAAACCATCGGCTGAACTGGAGGACAAACCGCACAGAGAACACAGAGCTCCAGTTTGTGCTCTGTTTGTTTGTCACTGGTCTTCCAGGTTTGGTTTTTCACGCAGAGCGGCATGAGACCGTCCCTCAGCTGACTTGGAGGTCGTGGATGTCCAACTTTCCCACCAGCACATGAACGCATCGTCACCACAGTCTAAACGGATCCTTGGACCCGCAGCTCTCTGTCCACCAAAGTTAACTAATTCATCAGTAAGTGTATAAAGTGTGAAAAATAATAAAGCCCAAGTCCAAAGAGAAGTGACCCCAGTCCACACTGACATCTTCAAATGTCTTCCTTAGTCTGACCAGCAGCCAAAAAATCATTAATTTAATAAAGATATGAACACCCCCCCCCACCCTTTCTCCATATTATCATTATTGTTACTTATTATCATTATTAGTATTCAATATTAGCGTTATTGATATTATTCTTACTATTATTATTGCAAAAATTATAAGTTTGCATTGTGGTGTTGCTGCTTTGTTTTGTTTTGTTTTTTACCTTTACTTTTTTAATGTTCTTCACAGTTGTTGTTATTATTATTATTATTATTATTATTATATAACTTTCATACTCTCTAATCACACACACACACACACACATACGCGCACACACACACAAAACCACACATGCTGTCGCTGTTGTTTTTTTTGCTCACACCTTGTTTGTCTATCCTGTATTGTCTCTGTAATGTCATATTGCACAATAAAAAAAAATAAAAATAAATAAATAAATAAATAAAAAATATGAACAGGGCAAAGGAAGACAGCTGAGTGTCTTTACTGTTTAAACGACAGACAGTCACTGAAATTATAATCGATGAATGTTCTGTCACTCTCCTTATTGTTGCAGCGTAACTAAAATATAAAATGTTTAATGTGAATTCTCTTTATTCGCTCATGTGACGCTGCTGACTGTCTGCAGCCCGGCGAGCCTCGGGGCAGCAGCCCCCGCTCTGAGGTCTGTGAGGCTTGAACAAACAACCTTCCTCTTGTTCGTCAGCCTGTCCGCCTCGGGGCCGCCAGCCACGCTTTGATCTCCACCCCGACCGACCTGCTCTGCCCTGCTGTGATTTCTCACAGGATCCATGTGCTTCCAGGTATCACATTCAAGCACTGCAGACGTTTTCTGATTTCCTGAAACTCGTGTTAGTCCCGGTTTGGCTCTGATTTCCGGAGCTTCCTGACACTTGAAAGCCGGCAGCGGAGCTCGAGTTAATGTGGCCGGGGGATCGGAGCGGCTGTTTTGTTGTGAATCCTGATGGGAGACCTTGAGCGCCTGCCAGGCAGATAACAGGCGGGTAGAAAAAAAAAAACATAAAAACAATTTCAATCCTGGACTTGCACCGAACACTGCAGCACAGCAGCGTGCAGCTAAAGCTGGCCGTGTACCGCCTGAGGAATCAAACCGTGCGTTCGTACCGACGTTAACGCTGCGTTTACAGAGGACGACCAGCAGTGGAACCACACGGCACTCAGCCACTGAAACTGATGAATTTCTTATTTACTTTTTTTCATTTTTCAGTCCATGGCACCAGTCGCCATCTGGGAAAGGTTTAACTGAGTGACTTGGTGACGGCGAAAGCTAGTAGCTAGTTGTAGCTGCTGCCGCCATCGACCCTCCCCACGTGTTTTAAATGATAAAGGTGTTTCTGTGAGGCCTGCTGTGCAAAGGCAAAGTGACCTGCGGGTAATAAAGGTGTTCACTGATTCATTTATTCATTTAAATGAGAAACAAAAACTGTTTAGGGATCGGGAAGACGAAAACACAACTTTAAGATTAACAAAATCCGTACAAACAAGAAAAGATTTTGCATTTCACTCTGTGGGGTTAGACTGAGGAACAGTCTGGGTGAGGGGATCAAACGGTGTCCAAACATGCAACCGTTTAAAACAAAATACAAAGAGGACGTTTTCACGGGATACAAGGATGGCGTGGGGGTGTGACAGTCACCAGGTGTGCACAGGATACTGGATTGTTAATTATTCTTTATTTATTGTTTACTATACTTATTTCTGTTTATTATTAGTTGATTTTTTTTTCGTTTATGTTGTATGTAGTTATTATTAAGTCCCTTTGTCTTTGTCCTTTTATATACATGTAAATGGATTAACTGGTGTATATTAATTATAAATTATGTTCATAGTTATGATTATTATTATCATGTCTTTTTATTCTCATATTATTATTGTTGTTGTTGTTGCTGCTGGTGGTAGTGATAGTACAATTTGCAGTATTAGTATTGTTATTATTATTATTATTATTATAAATATGATTGCTATTGATAGTAGCAGGATAAGCAGGATAAGCTAATCAATTATTTGTGCAGGGAGAATGGGTGGGATTATATAAGTTTTGACTTCTTCCCACTCCTTTTTGAAGAAACTTTTCATTGTCTGTTATTATTCATGTTGTTTTGTTTTGTTGTTGTTCAAAATAAACTTTTCAAATCAAATCAATGAAAATCAAATCAAAAAGGTGGAACTGAAACTGATTTTTACGTGACATGAGGGCTGTTTCCAGCAGGGTCGCTCGACTCTGGAGCCATTTCATTGTACTGAGACCATTTTTTTCCAACTGGACGTCCGTGTATAAAGTGACCTGTAGTGACCTCTAGGACAATCACAGCCTCATGAAGTTCTCCAGGTAGACTGGCAATAAGGGCCAGTTTCTGACACTGAATCAAAGCATGGATTTTTCTTTGCTGTGCCTCAGGATCTTGGTGTCTTAATGTGGTAAGAAACAAAGACTAACTACAAAATGATCGTGGTAAATCATGGTAACGAAGGCAGCCTCAGCGGAGAGGAGCTCTCTGCACCGTCGGCCTGATCACATCTCAGAAGGTAAATCAGTGGCTGCTGTTCCTTGCATTTCATTTGCGAGTCATCGTCTAAACAGGAAACAAGCGAGAGCGGAGCGGCCGCCACGTCCGAGGAACAACAACGAAGTGATGAGAGTGGCTTTATGAGCTTCTCCCTCCCTTATCTTCTCCCACCTCAAACACAACGCAGGAAACACTGCAGCTGGACACCGCCTTCTGTTTTTCTGAGGTTTATTCCTCTAAAATCACTTTAAAACAACTCCTAACAAAGCACTGACGTCGACCGACAGGAAATTAAGCCGATGTTAAGTAAGCGATTAATTGTTTTAAAGTATAACACCAAACACCGTCTGATTCCAGCTTCACCAAGATGCTGAGATTGTCTTCCTTCCCTCCGTTCATATCTTCGTCAAATTAATACTTTGGGAG
Source organism: Myripristis murdjan (assembly GCF_902150065.1). Lineage (NCBI taxonomy): Eukaryota > Metazoa > Chordata > Actinopteri > Holocentriformes > Holocentridae > Myripristis > Myripristis murdjan. Next base: position 30,905,621 of record NC_043994.1, on the reverse strand, counting down.
TTTTGGTTGCTGATCAGACCGAGGGAGACATTTGAGGACATCACTTTGGACTTGGATGACATTATTAATCGACTGAATCATTGGATTTCTCGACAGTGAAAATAATCTTAATTTGCAGCCGCACATTCCTGATTCTCAACGCGTCAGACTGCAAAGCAGAACCGCCTCACAGATTCTCCTCTGTCCAGCTGACGGACGTATTTTGACAGGCACTTCTGGTGATGAATTCGTTTGAATTCACTGAGGCTAATCCAAATTGGCTTCCAAATCTGATCCTTCAGGCCAGCTGGGTCCTTTGTAATTTACAAGTGACCACAATGGATTTGTGTGTTTTGACAGAACCATATTTTGCTCTCACCGTAACGCGGGTTGTAATGGTTGTTATGATCTTATTTTTCTAGCTGCAGGGCAGAACACGTCGCTGGTTCTCCTCCAGGTTTGCTGCCCCTCTTAAGATGTGTGATGCTGAGTAAACTTCATGTGGAGAATGACAGAAGCAACGCCTCAAAATCTGACCGACCCGACTGAGCTGCATTTTCACAGATTCGGTCTGGATCTTATTTGACATCTCTTGGCAGCGCAGCTGAAACATAACAGGGGAAAGATAAGATTCAGTGTTTTTCTGCTGTTGGAAAAAAAACATCTCACACCAAATATGCAAAAACAAATCCTCTTGGGATCTCCTGTGTAACATAACCTCAGACTCTCTGGATTTAACTCTTGTGCTGACATTTTGAGGTTTTAGCGGCTCGGTCCCTCTTTGTTTCCTGTGCCGTTTCCCCGCCATAATAACAGACCGCCGTCCAACGTGTCACTGCCGCCGGGTGGGAACCTCGTATCTCCAACATGTCATTTTTTGGGAACTATGCAAAACAGCCTTGTTTTGAACTTGATGACAGTGCTTTTTTCCCCCTTTTTTCCATTATCTAGCTGGTTTTGCAAGTGTTTCATCAGCCTGGAGGATTTCTTCAGCCCACAGAGGAGCATGTGACCTCTGAGTCGAGCGAAAGTAGGAGAATCAGCAAAACTGGAGGTTACGGCTGCAACTAATGATTATTTTCAGCGTCAATCTATTAATTTTTTTCACTTGCCATAAAATATGACATATTTATGTCTTCAGATTGGTTCCTTAATCTAACCAACAGCCAAAAAACCCTAAAGGATGAAGATCAGTGATCAAAATTATAACTTAACAATTCTCTGTTGACAAACTAATCCTTTAGCCGACTTATTGCTTTAAAAAACTCCTTCATCAAACAGACAGAGGAGAGTCGGGCTGATTGAAAGTAATCGGTAAATCAGTGGATGTTGTTCTTTGCATTTTGTTTGCGAGTCGTCCTCTAAACAGGAAGCAGCAGAGAGCAGAGCGGCCACGCCAGCGCGTTGGAAGAATGACAACAAACAGAAAGATAAGAGATGGGAGGAGATGCTTCATCACCACCGAGTTTGGGTGTTTCACACAACAGCAACGAGGCCGACGCCGTCTCCTTTCCGCCTGACAGGCCGACAGTCACAACAGGGCACCATGACGGCAGCAGGGAGGGTTAAGCGGCGCGCTGAATAAGCCCTGTGGTCGATTTGTCTGTGGAGGAGCAGAAATAGAAACGAGAGGAGCAGCGCGGTGGATGTAGGCTAAGCCCTGAGGACAGAAGCCACAGTGAGTGATGCTCGCTGAGCCCCGCTGGCTCACTTACAGCCCGCAGAACTGGAGCATGATTAACATGCAGCCTATTATCTGAGTGCCGGCCTCTGCTGCACCTCGCCGCCCTCTCTCCTCCCTCTCTCCTCCCTCCCTCCGTCCGCTAACAGAGGCAGATTCATGGCAAATGGGGAATCTGCCCGGCTAACATCCCCGCTGATCTCTCGGTGTCTCCGTCTAATGGCGGAAACAGACACTGAATATGGACGTCACCCAAAACCCGTCCGGTCTCAGCGCAGCTCTCCG